>NC_030813.1:43323274-43625390 GCF_001704415.2 Capra hircus
GCTCTGATCTTCTACGTACTGCTAGAGGAAAAACATACAGTCTTGCACACTGGAATTGTCACTGATTTGCAGTCATTGATATCACGTGGCTCATAGCTGTCCTGAAGTCCTACTGTGTCCATAATAAGCTCATTTTTTTTTTCTTTTCTCTAGGTAACAAGTCAAACCATTTGCTTCAGATCTCTAACCATATCACCTCACCCATTTTTCACAGGTGTCCTTAAATGACAACTTCACAGTAAGAACAGAATTCTCTTCACAGAAACTCCCTGAACTTTCAGCTCCACAGCCTTAAACATTCATGCTTCTGTTCAAGATTGCCTGTCTCCTTCTACTGCAATGTAGGAAATGCTCCTCACACTAAGACTCACCTTTCAGGTTACTGGCTGAATTCCTTTGGCTCCTTCTGAAAGGCTTCACTTTGTTACTCATCCATAGATAATTGGCCTAATGGACCAGTCAAAGCCTGGATTTGAACTATGACTTCTCCTTAATTGACGGAGTAACCATGAGCATTTGACCTCACCTCTTCATGCTCACTATTTGACTGTAAAATGAAAACTAGAAATATTCCTCTTGCATAGAGTAGTGGTGAGAATTGCAAATGTTAATAAACATCTTTGAAGAGTAAGTACAATGGAAGTGGGTGACAAATTATCCCCTTGCTCCTATATGTTTAATTTCTACCACTATATTTAATTCCTCTAATCAGCATTTACCACACTCTTTGGGGAAAAAAAAATTTGTCTCTGTGTTCTCCTTCAGTAACCAATGTATTTTTCTCTTCCCATTCACAACGAAGCATATCAGAAAAGTCTGAATTCTATCTCCACTTCTGCTTCTCCTTTCACTCCACGACCTTCTGAAATCTGGATTCAACGGCCCCCACTGTGCTGAACCTGCTCTTGTCAATGTCAGCAATGATGGCCTTGTAGTTAAATCCAATAAATAATTTCCAGGCCTTATCTACCTGAACACTTGGCAGAGTTTGACACTATTGACTGCTCTTTCTTTCTTGAAATGCCCTCTCCCTATGACTTATCTGTTGCTGAGCTCTCCTTGTTTGCCTTATACTTCCTTGACCGTTTCATTTCCCTCTTCTGTGAGTTTCCTTTCTCCTTGGCCTACCCTTTAATTATTGGCAATCTTCAGACTTCTGCCCTAAACCGTATTACCTTCTTATTTTAAATAATCCCTCTGGCTAATATTTTCTCCTCCTAGGGCATCAATTTCCAGCTATAATATGATGGATCCCAATCTATAAATCTCCATCTCAGATGAAATATTTGAGGAACTGTGTTTAAGAACACAAATTCTAGAGACAGTAGACCTATGTTCAAGGTTTGCATTCTTTTTTGCCAGTTACTAGATATGTGGTGGGAAATTACTTGTCTGTGTCTCAGATAAGTTATTTGTAAAATAAAGATGAGAATAATGTGTTTTATGCACAAATGAAGAAAACATGTATATATTGCTTAAGAGAATCAGAGACATATAGAAAATACTTAAAAATATTTTACCTATTGCTGATTGCCTCTTCCTATAAACCTTCCTATGAGCCTATAAAACAACTGGCTATCTGACACTATTATTTGATTGTTTCCAAAAGCTTCTACTGCAAAGTCTGACTATATTTTCCCAAACTTCTTCTCTTCATGTGTTTCTTAAGTCACTGAGTGGCATAGTTACCCAATAAGAAATTTTTTTTCCAACACCATCCACTTATTTAATATCTTTAAAGCTTCTGTGTACATATGTCACTATTTCATTTCCAATATTGTTTATTTTTTCTATTGGTATGATCAGTCCTTCCAGAGATTTATAGAAGTATTAGTACCTTCAAATAACCAACTTTTGTATATGTCTAAAATAATTTTATAATTATTTTGCATTTTTAATTCTGTTCTTTGGTTTATTATGTCCTTTCTTTTAAACTAAAGATTTTGTTCTATCATTTCTGTTTTATCTATTGATATCTGGCTTTTCTATTTTTTTTTAAGTGAATAAGCACTTGATAAATTTCTTTCTAAAAGTTTGAATATGCAGTTTTTGTTATTATTTAGAAATATTTTTTTTAATAATACAGAAGCTATTCAGAAGTGGGTATGCTCCTAACGTCTGTGAGCTCTTAATGGACTTGTGGTCAGAGCATATGGTCTTTTTATCTTGCTATATTTTGAAATGGGTTGAAAACTACATTAGAGCTAGGATATAATTTTTGTAATTGTCTAAGATGTTTGAGAAAAATTCATATTCTCTTATTTTTGGATTCAGATTTCCATCTGTATTTTATACAGATAAATCCATTAACTTCAGATTTAGAATTTAGTTCAACTTTTTTGCAGTTTTACTGATTATCTTTTCCAGTTTAATCTGTCAAGACTTAAGAAGAGTATGTCAAATTGCCACAGCATGAAGAATTTGTTAACTTTTCTCATTAGCTTTATCAACATTTTATTTGCTTATTTTGAAATAGTTTTATAGAATCATACAATATATAATTATTAGAGAATCCTGGTATATTTACCCTTGTATCATCAATTTATCATTAAATTAGGGACAGTATGTTTAACAATGTTTTTGATCTTAAGATACAGTTTTTAAACTAAAATAGTTATGTCAGCTTTCTTTAGTTTAGTATTTTTGTATATATTTTCTCTCGTTTTACTTTTAAATCTTTCAGTATCTTTAATTTTTAGCCATGTCTCTATAAACAGTGTATAATTGCACATTAAAATTCATTTTTATAATTCCTGTCTCTTGATGGGTATAATACATATATTTATTTCTGTGATTAAGATATGCTGAGCCTTTTTCTTTCATTTCACTTCTTAATTCATATTTTTCTTTTTTTTAATATTTTTCTTTTTATTGTGCTTATAACCTTAAAATTTGAATTCATATTTTTCCTTATTCCATATTTTCTTTTTCTACAGATCCTTACAATTTTATCATTCCCATTTAATTTTAGAAAGCCTAAAATTAATCAGTATCTTAATTCTCTTTGATAACAATTTAAGAACCAAGAACTCTTTAAATATTATCACTTACCTCCTGACTTACTGTGTATGGGCTGTTTCCATCTGGCTTTCCTTCTTCCCTATATACATTCTATAGAGTTTTCTGTAGTTATTTATTTATGTTTTGTGGAAATGTCTCAGTTTTATTCACCTTTATGCTGTTTTATTTCATGTTTTTGTTCAAAGGTATATTTTGCTGCTTATGCTACCCTAAGTCAGCAGTTATTTTCCTCAGCACTTTGAAGAGATCTTGCAACTAATCTCTGACACCCAACAGTGCTCTAATTATTCATGTCAGTCATCTGCTCTTTCTCTTTGAGTGCATTTTAACTATTTAAATTATTTTAAGTTTTAGGATTATAGAAAGATGATACCTACTTCTTAAGTTGAAGATATTCTAATGCAGGGCTCCCTATAATAAGGAATAAAAGATGTGCCACTTTTCAACTTTTATTTAATTTATTTTATACAAGAGACAATGTTCAAAACATGGGTCTGGAGTCAGAAGTCAGGGATTTTTGCCTCTAGATGATAAAGAATCTGCATGCAATACGGGAGACCTGGGTTCTATCCCTAGGTCAGGCATAGCTCCTGGAGAAGGGAATGGCTACCCATTCCAGTATTCTTGCCTGGAGAATTCCATGGACAGAGGAGCCTGGTGGGCTACAAGTCCAAGGGGTCATAGAGTCAGAAACAACTGGGCGACTAACACTGTGTCATTTCTAGCTACATAACCTTCCTTGAACAAATCATAGAACCGCCTCAAGACTAGACATCCTATCTCTCAAGTGAGGATGGCAATATCCACCTCAGAGGGTTGTCAGAAGGACTGAATGAAACAGCAAGTAGGAATAATGAGCTCAGTGCTTAGTTCAGAGAAGTGCCCAAAAGATTATGCCAAGTCAAGAAAAGTGCACGTCTGCGAACCGTAACTTGGATTGCTATTTGTTGCCTGTGCATGAGCTGCTAGAATTCTCAAGGTTCAGAGGAGCAGTTCATAAAGTTAAATAAATTAATCATCAAAGTAGCAACACTATTAAACAATGACCAAGTCTCTTAGACTGTTAAAGGTTTCTCTCTGTCTTTATTCTTCTATAGTTTCACTACTATGTTTTTAAATTTTGATTTCTTTGTATTTGTCATTTATATTATATTTATCGTTTCCTGGACTTGGGGATCTATGTTTTTGTCAAAATTTTAAAAATCTATTTTTGCTTTAAATATTGTTTCTCTTCTTAATATCTGACATTGAGTTACATGTATATTGATACTGCTCATATTACCCTTTATATCTTGCAGACATACATTCGTATTTTCCATGTTTTTGTTCTCTGTTTCCTATTAACTGCTTTTGGACATATATTCTACTTCATTAATTCTCTCTTCAGCTATAACTCTTTTGCTATTAATATAGTCAATTGAAATTTTTACTCGAAACACTATATGTTTAGGTTTAGAATTATACCGTTTAAAATGTTATTTGTTGACTTCTAATAAACTTTAAATTGAAGACCTTTAAGATTGCAGTTTGTATCTCATTGTATCTCAAGCAAATGTACTTCTCTATTCCGTGTCTAAAATTTCCGTTAACTGGAGGAGTGTTTGGTTTAATTCCTTGTTCTTTTTCCTTCTTGTTGATGTTCAGACATGAGAGATTGCTCTCTTCTGTTGAATTATATTTGTTGTTTGAATTTAATGAGTTACAGCTCTATGAATATAGATTTAGGAAGTTTTTGTATTTAGAGTCAATGGACTCTAGAAACCTGGAAGCATTTCAGTCCTTTCAGAGTACTTTGGCTCAACACTGGACACTCAAACTCTCTGTTAGCCTCTTACAGTTTTTTTTATGGATTTAGTACTACTGCTGATTCCCCATGAGATCACAGCCATTGACCTTATAGTAATTCTGGTTTCTCCCTGGCTTTTTAGCTTTACCAGTACTAAGCTGGGCTTAGGAGACCCCAGTTCAATTCCTCAGTTGGGAAGATCCTCTGGAGAAGGAATAGGCTACCCACTCCAGTATTCTTGGGCTTCCTTGTGGCTCATCTGGTAAAGAAACCACCTACAAAGCAGGAGATCTGGGTTTGATCCCTGGATTGAGATGATCCCCTGGAAAAGGGAAAGGCTACCCACTCCAGTATTCTGGCCTGGAGAATTCCTTTGTGTCCATGGGGTCACAAAGTGTCGGACATGACAGAGTGACTTTCACTTCACTGTACTAAGTTAGTCCAAGGTTTATATATATGATAGTTTCTGTGGTTGTAGCTCTCTTCCTTCTATTGTTCCTTCCTTCACCTTCTCTTTCTTCCTTTTTTTTCAATAAAAGGAAATGGAGAATTTAGAACTTGTTTCTACCTCTTGTAAAACTGGTGATGCTTCAAATAATATATTTATTATGGACTTTATTGTTTTGCTGCCCAAGTCCTGGGTGTTCATTGGAAGGACTGATGCTGAAGCTGAAACGCCAATACTTTGGCCAACTGATGCAAAGAGTTGACTCACTGGAAAAGACCCTGATGCTGGGAGGGATTGGGGGCAGGAGAAGAAGGGGATGACAGAGGATGAGATGGCTGGATGGCATCACCGACTCAATGGACATGAGTTTGAGTGAACTCCGGGAGTTGGTGATGGACGGGGAGGCCTGATGTGCTGTGATTCGTGGGGTCACAAAGAGCTGGACTCGACTGAGCCACTGAATTGAACTGAACTGAATCCAATTGACTACATAATCATATCAATTCATCTTCCAAACAAACAAAAGATCAAAAGCCAAAAACCTTTAAAATCTACTACATCTCCCTACACCCACAGCCAATATTCTTGTTAAGATTACCACCATCTCATTCCCAGAGTGCTGGAAGAGTCCCCTAACTTTCTTCCTCTCCCCAATCAGTTTTACATCCAAATCATTTTCTCCTATGTACTCGGAACATTTGCAAAAGTGCAAGTCTTAAATTTATGTTTGCTACTTAAAACCATCCAATAGCCCCTGTTTCTTTTGGATAAAATGTCAGTCCTTCATCATAGTTTTCTCCTAGGGCTCCTCCGTTAAATGACCATTGTTTACACTCTGATCATCTCTCATTACACCCCCACCCACCTGTCACATTCTACACACAGTTCATCTTGTTTCCTTGTGTCATACAATCTCTTCCCTCTTGACACCTGAGCAAACTATTTCCTCCTCCTGACAACCCTCCCTCAGATCCCTATTTGTATTTCAGCCTTTCATTGCTAAATAACTTCTACTGAGTAGATTATTCACTGTCTATGGCTCAATTTAAATAAAACTTCTTTTAGTGAATCTCTGAACTCCCAGCTAGATTAGGCATCCCTTCTGAGTGCTTCCACGGAGTTCCATATTTATTATAGCACTTAGCATACTTCATTGTAATTTCTTTATACTCCTTTGCATTCCCAATTAGACTATACACCCCATGAGAACAAGTACTGTCTATTTTGTTTATTTTGTGTCCCAGATTCCAAGACAAATGTCTTGCCTTTGAATGTTCAATAAATATTTATTGAATGAATGAAAACAAGTAAGGGCAGTCTTATAAATAGTAAGAGAAGAGCTCTGGAAGGGAGTAGAAATGAAAATTTCAGTCACTAGTACAAAGTCTCTACTTCTTTTTCTGTTATCAACTATAATCCTCAACAGAGATTTCTTAAGTAAATGCCTTGCATATAATAATGGCTCAATATTTTTATTAAATAGATAAATAAAATATTCACTAGTTACAATTCATGATAGCCTTGAACTTCTTGAAATAAATCTTACAGTACAAATGAAATGATAAAAGCCCTAGCTTGCTTGATACATTGACCTAATTTTTTCCTTACCATTTAAATACAACATAGTCATCATTATTTTATCTTAGGTCCATTTTCACACAAATTATCCTAATTGGTATTTGAATCCTCCTATTTTCAGTTTGTCACAGAGTCCAGCTTAACCACAGTTTCCCACATTCTACGCCACCTGCTATCTTTATCCATTTTGTCCTGTCAGAGGCACATCAAGCAGGCTCAGAGTGTAATCACATCAGAATCGATTTTCATGGCTGAGAGAAAAATAATGGAAATTTCTCTAATGTAGTAAATGTATGTGTTCCTTTTGGTTAACCAAAATAGACTATACATCAGACCTGTCAAAATTAAGTTTTCTTGATTCAGTGCTCTCCCACCAACTTGTATACAAATTATAGAAGCATGCTGTGGAGCACTGTGATGCAATCTTCCTGCTCTCTGGTCTGTTCTTCTTGCATTTCTCTCTCCAATAAACAATCTCACCTATTCATCAAGTTACCAGCCAGTCTGAATACTCAGGCAACCTGCTCTATGTTACAATACCATAAACCTACCATTGCTTAGATCAATGAACACTCCCACTAGGAGATGTTCCCAAACAGTAGCAATGGTAGTATTTGATGGGTGTAAAACCAAAGTCAAATACTATCTTTATGAACTTTATCCATATCCTAATTGTTTTGTTTTCTTTCTATAATCATTTGAACCAAGGAATCACATGATTTAATATTAGTGTTTAACTCTCTGAAGCTATTCACATGATAAACTATATTCAAATTATAAGCTCCCAATGAGGTGTTCATACTACACATGCTTTCTCTATCATGTTCTTGTAAAGCAGATGTATCTTGAAAACACTTGTAGAATTCCTCTTTTTTGGTTTCTTGATAAATGTGATCACAGTTGCATGATAATATTAGTAAGGAATTTTAAACTGAATGATCCAGATTAACTACATTTCTTAATATACACCAGCCCCAACTAAATTTTAACTACTAGAATAAGTACTAAAAGATATTTTATAATCATTGGCAATGCTTTTACTAGGAGGAATGAAAAAGAGAATCAGTATATTCAAAAACTGCCCATGATGTATTTATGAAAGTTGCTGATCAGTAAGTCAATTTTTTATTAGCATCCAGAAGCCATTCCTAACCAGCAAGAGGTCAACCAAAAACTAATTCAAGTTCAGTATCCCTAATGTATTACAGTAAAATTATGGGATTTTCTTTCTTTTGCCTAAGAGTGGTAAGAATGGGTACATGGAAATGTATATCTCATTGAAAAAACGCATGTAAGAATTAAAGATTTTAAAATTTAAAAAAATAAAAATAAATAAAATAAATTTAAAAAAAAAAGAAAATGTCTTCCAGAAAAACTTTAGGCAGTAGGTATATTCCCATAAAAAGTGAAGTTTTCCTAATATCCATCCTCTTAAAATCAAGGTTATTTCTTAATTCAGTTTTCTTTAATCAAAATTAATTCTTTTAAGACTCAGATGTAAACAAAACCAATTCTAAGCATTTGGTAGTCATGAATAGTAATGAGAAATTGGTTTGCATGTCTGGTAACAGAGACATGCTTAAAGTCATATTGCTGTTTTAAACTCCTGGGATATTTTTAACAAGGTGTCACGGAGATATACAGGAGTAGCCAGTGGTAGTGTTCTTTTTTTAACATTGAAGTTAAAGTGAAAGTCGCTCAGTCGTGTCCAACTCTTTGCGGCCATGGACTGTACAATCCATGACTGGACTGGGTAGCCTCTCCCTTCTCCAGGGGATCTTCCCAACCCAGGGATCGAACCCAGGTCTCCCGCAATGCAGATGAATTCTTTACCAGCTGAACCACAAGGGAAGCTCAAGAATACCGGGGTGGGTAGCCTATCCTTCTCCAGCAAATCTTCCCTACCCAGGAATCGAACTGGGGTCTCCAGCATTGCAGGTGGACTTTTTACCAACAGAGCTATGAGGGAAGATCCCCTTTATTAAAATTCAATTTTAGTAATTTTTAATAATTTGATTTTGTAATACATTGTATTCACTAGGACTTGTCTTTTTTTTTTAATAGAAGGTAATATGACATAGAAGAAAAAAACATGGGACTTGGAATTAAGACTTCTGTGTATCAGATTACACTTCCCAAATCTTAGTCATTAAACAGTTCTTAGCAGTGAACAAACCCCTTCAATTCTTCCATTTAAATCTTTACAAAAGCCAAATTTTTGAAGCTTTAATTCTACCTATAGCTAACACAATATTCTTTATAGATGTTTACATGTTTAAAAATTTTCAATTTTGTTGTTGCCATTCCTTAAAATCTCTTTGAGGCATTTAAGATTTTAAACCTCTAAGGGAAGAACTCTTTTGGATATATCGTAATTAACTGTTGACTGAAGTGTAATCTAAACTGGGTTTGGTCAGGTTCTCCTTCAAAAAATGGATGAAAATGCTGTACAAAGGACAATCTCACCAGGGTGATGAGAAATCCATTCATACCCCTTAACAGACTTTCAATTCTAGACAGTCCCGCTTCTGGGTGGCAAGTCTTGATGTGATGCACATTAGCATAATCGATAGGGAAATTGATCCAGTACAAAGATGAGAAGGAAGAACTGGCAGTGGAGGATTTCTTTCTTGACACACGGATTTGAAAAACATAATTCCTGGCTAGTATTTAACTGTAGGAATTTCTTTACCTGACTGAGCTTTCATAATGAAAAATATCCCTCACAATCTGCAAATTTTTTCTAACTCAGCAGGAGTATAAATTAATAGTTAACTGCTGCTATAATTTAATTTATTAGATTGTAGATACTTTCGTGGTTGTATGGCTATATATTTCAACCCAAGTGTCCAAGTCCTGCAGGAAAACTCTGGTAGTGCCTGGTTGACTACTGTGTGAGTTCAGTACATGAGCATTATAAAATAGATCATTGTATGTGTTTAATACACTTAATGAAGTTGTTCAACAAATATTCACTCATTCATTTTTATTTATTGAATATTCACTTTGTCAAACAGGGCTTATGTGCTCTTATCTACATTTCATATTAATTTTGCAATAACAAGAGTTGAGCATATTTCTGATATTTTGCTACCTGGGTTTGCTACATTAATTTGGACAAATTGCTCAGCCTTTCCCTTCCTTCTTCATGTTTCCCATATGTAAGATGGAAATAATAAGAGCATGAAAATTAACAGGAGTTTTGTGATGATTAAATGAAATAATATATTCAAATATTTAGCATAGCAAAGTGTTCTACATGGTAACTGCTCTTAATGTCTTCATTTTACTGAGCCCATAGGAGACAAACACCTTGCTTATGGGCAAACAGGTAATAAGCAGAGGAGTGGAAATTTAGACTGTATTTCTCTAAATTCCAGGTATTTACTTTTATCTTTTTAAAATTAATTTTATCATGTGATACCTATGCATTATTTTTAAAAAATAATGCTATAAGACTTAAGACAAATGCAAAAACCATCAACCTTTTTCTTTTCCTCTTCACTCCTAATTCTAATAACATACAAATATTTGTTTCTTAATTTACTAAGTTGAGACATTATTATCTTCCTGTTATGAAATATGGAGACTTATCACCCAAATGTCCCAGCTATCTTCTTTACCTTTTTTTATTCAAATTATATCATTTGTTCAGATAAAGCAATTTTTAATATCTACAATATGCTTACTAAGTAGTTGTTTTTCACCCCTGAGCCAAGTGAAGCACTATATTTTAAATGTCTTTCCTGTTCCATCTTTTGGTTTTTTTTTCAGACTTTAATAATTTTCTTGAATTAATTTTGGCTTAATTGTCTATGTCCCTAACATTTTCTTCACAAAGTCTTCAAAAATATCAAACCACTTTCAAATTCTGTTTTACATAGACAAACGCATTAGATTATTTGCTTCTCCATTTCCCTGGAGACACTGTTACTAAAGGTTCCCATGCTCCCACCCATCCTCAACTCTTGCCTGAGACCAGCCTCTTGCTCTTAGCCTGGGACTGCCTTTCTTACCTCTTGATGGTGAATTTACTCTTTCCTGAATTCTGGGTCTTCTTTCTTGCTTAACTCTTTGTTTGGATGAAAGATACTCTGAGATGCTAGAAAAGTGGCCTTTAAAATGACCTGTGTAAATATATTGGCATACCTGTCCAAAATTTTTTTCTCTCTCCTCATCTGTGATTAACATTTGGCTGAGTATAGGATTCTTTTTTCTTTAATATAAATTTATTTGTTTTAATTGGAGATTAATTACTTGACAATATTGTATTGGTTTTGCCATTCATTAGCATGAATCCGCCACAGGTATACACGTGTTCCCCATCCTGAACACCCCTCCCACCTCCCTCCCCATACCATCCCTCTGGGTCGTCCCAGTGCACCAGCCCCAGGCGTCCAGTATCATGCACCAAACCTGGACTGGCAATTCATGTAGAAGAGTTGAATTACAAAATTCAGGATTTTGAAAATATTATTCCATTGTTATTTAGTTTCTAGTTTTGCTTAAATTGTCAATTGCCATTCTGATTCTCCATGCTTTGAATATGATCTTCTTTTTTTTCCTTCAGTGGGAGTGTTTTGATCTTAATTTATTTTAGTTTCATTAATTTTATGCTGATATGTCTTAGTGTGGGCATTTTTAAAATTTCTTTTTCTTTATCATCATTGTTCTGTACACCAGTTCAGTTCAGTTCAGTCACTCAGTCATGTCTGACTCTTTGTGACCCCATGAATTGCAGCACGCCAGGCCTCCCTGTCCATCATCAACTCCCAGAGTTCATGTCCCGGGAGTTCAACTCCCGAACTCATGTCCATCGAGTCGGTGATGCCATCCAGCCATCTCATCCTCTGTCGTCCCCTTCTCCTCCTGCCCCCAATCCCTCCCAGCATCAGGGTCTTTTCCAATGAGTCAACTCTTAGTATGAGGTGGGCAAAGTATTGGAGTTTCAGCTTTAGCATCAGTCCTTCCAAAGAGACTTTAATTCTGAAAAGTTTTCTTAATTTATTTCTTGGACAGTTTCCTCTTTTAAATTTTTCTTGTTCTTTTTTCTAGAATTTATATTAGCCATATGAAGAAACTTCTGGATTATCATTTATTATAATTTTTCTTATCTACTTTTAGAAAATATTGGCCTTTTGATTCTACTTTCTTAAAGATTGTTGTTGAGGTCAAAGGATATGTGGAAAGATGCTCAATGACACTGATAATCAGGAAAATGCAAATCAAAATCACAATAAAATATCACCTTACCATTGTGAGGTGTTTCTTTTTCTTTTTTTTTTTAAGACGGTATTGGTGAAATTAGAAGAGTACAAAATGGTATAGCCACTATGGAAAACAATATCATAAAATTAAAAATCGAACTACCATGTGATCTGGAAATTCTACTTTGGGGTATTTATCCAAAATAATTGAAGTTATGATCTCAAAGAGGTATTAGCATTTCCAGGTTCATTGCAGTATTATTCATAGTAATCAAGTGTAGAAACAGCCCGCATGCTCAGTTGCTTAGTCATGTCTGACTCTTTGCGACCCCATGGACTATAGCCCACTTGCAACCCTGTCCGTGGATTTTCCAGGCAAGAATACTAGAGTGGTTTGCCATTTCCTACTCCAGGCAATGGGTGAATGGATAAGGAAAGTGTGTTATATACACACAATGGAACATCACTCAGCCTTAAAGGAGAAGAAAATCCTGTAATATGTGACATGGTTAGCCTTGAAGACATTATGACAAATGAAATAAGCTAATCAGAGGACAAACAATGCATGAGTCCACTTACATGAGGTATCTAAAATAGTCAAACTCAAAGAGTTAAAGAATGCATAGCAGTTTCCAGGGGCTGAGGGAGAGAGAGACTGGGAGTTGCTAATTAACATGTAAAAAATTCAGTTATAGAAAATGAATAAGTTCTAGGGACCTGCTGTACAACATTATACCTATAGATAACAATACAGTATTTTACACTTAAAAATCAATTAAGAGAGTAAGATCCCTAGTTAACTGTTTTTATCATAATAATTTTTTCTAAAAAAGAGATTTCTTTCAAATTTTTAGCGTAAGTTATTCTTTCAAGTCATTTATTGTTCTCTATTTTCTTTTCATGTTATTATGTTCGTATTTCAGAAATGCAATATCTTCTCTTATCTCTCCAAGATTAAAAGTGGAAACTGAAAGGGAAAGTTGCTCAGTCACATCCAACTCTTTGTGACTGCATGGACCATACAGTCCATGGAATTCTCTAGACCAGAAAACTCGAGTGGGTAGCCTTTCCCTTCTCGAGGGGATCTTCCCGACCCAGGAATTGAACCGGGGTCTCCTGCATTGCAGGTGGATTCTTTGCCAACTGAGGTATGAGGGGAAGCCCTCCAAGATTAAAGACACAGGGTAATTTGATTGCTTATTTTAAGATCTATTTTGTTCACTGTTTGCCTCTTTTGATGAAAACTTCTCTGTACTATTTGCTTCTCATTTCATGTAGAGGTGTTTTGTTTTTTTCCCATATATGTCTAATAATTGCTGGCTACCCACTTGCATTTAAAATTAAAGCACTGAAGAGATGACTGAACTGCTTGACAAGGCTTCACTATGGAATGACTGCTTTGGGATGATAACACTCTTTGCTGCACATTCTCTAGGCCTAAACTTCTTAGTGGTCATCCTCATAGCCCCAGAGAAAAGCTTCCAATTCATTGCCTATACAAGATAGTAGAAGGGAAAGGATGAAGAACAAGCCTCCATTCCAAAGTTCTTGGAGCTGACAAGGAGAAGTATGAGGATTTTATTGTTCAGTATGTAGACTTTTCTTGGTATCTTTGTTTTCAGTATTGTGCTTCTCATCTGCAGGGTCTTGAAAATCTTGGCTTAATTTCTTCAATATGGAAAGTTTTCTTTTGTCAGAAGTGAAAGAGACAGTTACCTAGCTATACAGGATAAGGAAATAATCCCGTGAATTTAACTGCTCCTTCTTCAAATGTTCTGCTGCTGCTGCTGCTGCTGCTGCTGCTGCTAAGTCGCTTCATTTGTGTCCGACTCTGTGTGACCCCATAGACGGCAGCCCACCAGGCTCCCCTGTCCCTGGGATTCTCCAGGCAAGAACACTGGAGTGGGGTGCCATACCTACTATAAATCTTAAGAAGACCTTCCAAGGAGGACCATGCCTCAAATACCTGAACCTTGTAAGGATCTGAAACATAAACTAGCTTGCTTCTCATTTAATATCTCCTCAACTTTATATCACTATCATGTTTATTTGTTCTAAGATAATTTTAAAAATTACTCTCACGTTTCTGAATGGGGGGACCTGTATTACTGCTTTTTGCACTGTGGAAGATTACATTTTCCAAAAACAGCTGCAACAATATCTTTTATCCCACACATCCTTGTTTCACTGTGACCTTGTCTTTCTTCCATGAAGACACAGAATGCATGTCTTTTCCCATGGAATCTGGTTAAAACTTTATATAACTACCTCTAAGAATAGCATGGGGTGAAAGTGGGGCTCTGTAACTTGAAGAGAGTTTGTAAGGAGAAATAGGGCACTTCCCAGCTATCTCTCTTGGGATGTTTGCTCTCCTAACTCAGCTACCATGCTCTAAGGAAGCCCAGGCTACGTGAATAATTGTATATAAGTGTCTTGGCCAAAAGCCACCATTGAAAGTCCTAGGGGATAGTGAGTAGTAATCATTATCCATGTGAGTGGAGAAATTTTTGAGCTGATTTCACCCCAAGCTGATATCTGATCACAATTGAATGACTAACCCTGATTCATCAAGGCCCAGTCTCCCCCAGAACTGTGAGAGATAATAATAAAATAATTTTTGTTAATTTGTTACTGGGATAACAGATAACTGGAAGCATACATTTATAATTATATTTGTGAGTGATTTTTTCCCCTTATGAAGCAAACTAATGGTTCATCTTACAATAAATGACAACTTCAACTGAGAAAATCTATCTGTATTCTACTTTCTCAGTCTTGTTAACTCCTCACCCCTCTTCTGCTGCCTATGCTCCAAAAATTTGTTGTCCTCTCTGTTTTATTGGTGGTTCTCCAGGTGGTCTTATATCCTTACTTCATTCTCATGTAAGTGAGATTTCTGGAAGGAATGGTGACAAGTGTGTGTTCAGTCTGCTATATATAGTTGAACTCATCATTCTGCATATAAGGTTCTAAATTTATAGATGTAGTTTTGACACCAATGGTTACCTAATGACAGCATTTTATCTTTTCTGTATTATTATTCAGGTTTCTTGTTTTTTTTTTTCTTTAGTGAAATTTAGTGCTGATGAACAAAGTTGGTGCTTTTTAACCATTAGTTCAATGAAATCTATGAAATGCATAGAAAATAAAAATGCAACTCCCAAAATGGACAAATAATAAAAATATAAACAAAAATGGATCACAATTATGTATGGAATGGCAGTAAACAAGACTACATAAATTTCTGATCCTCTATTTCTGAAATAGAAATATCAATTTTAACAGAAATTATGTGACAATTTAATGAGATAATAGCTGTGAAACTTCTTATTATACTATAGTACCTAATACATAGTGTATAAGGTATCCATGATAAATATTGGCTCAATATGGATGCATTTACTGTAATTTCCTTCATTATTTTAATGAAACAGTTACAAATTAAATTTTTAAAAGTATAAACTATCCCTTAACTATTCATAATGCTGTTTTTCATAACATTCTGTGTACTAGTCTCCAACTATGAATGCATTTAAACATAGGATTGCTTTATATCTTCCCAGCATCTATTTCCTTTTCTTCTTGTAACAGTTCTATTTCTCGTATTGGCTACAGTTGTGGTAATCTGACCAAAACATGACTTAGCCTTCCCATTGGCAAGAGGTAGATAAATGGTTTAAGCCAGACTATAACTAAGTTCTCTTCTAAGAATTTGAATATTAATCTGAGCAACATAGAGATTTTAAATGGTTAGATTTCACTTATACCAAGGAGAGCACTTTGAAGAAACTGTCCATCAATTCTTGTTACTTAGATTCCTGGAACTGTCTTGTCTACCCTTGCTGATATGTGTTTCTTCCACTATTCCTTTGAATCACTGAGCAATTCTCTCTCCATAATAAATTTCTGTGTTTGCTCAGATTATCCAGAATTGATTCCTGTTGCATGCCCCTGAAGAATACCAATTAATATACTGATATTCAGAGAATCTGTTTATAACAAAAAGATAGAGCATAGTTGGAGGTAGACTCAATGTGATACAAATGAGGGCAGTTTAGCAAGCTTTTAGTTTTCATAACTGTTCCATAAAATATCTTGTTTTTCTCAGAATAGGTCTTTCTTATATATATAAAGCCAAGTTTATTTACTTTCTACTTCATTGAAATTTCAACAAATGCAAGGATACATAAGGATATATTTGGGAATATATGAAAACAAGTTCTAAAATAAAGTAAATGTTTGGGAACGCATGTAAGAATTAAAGATTTTAAAATTTAAAAAATAAAAAACTAAAATAAAATAAAATAAAGTAAAATTAAATAACCATAATTGAAAGCAAGATTTGTTTCAAATATGTAAGAAATCAAAACTGCCTTCACTGGACAAGCAAACATATTAAACACTCTGATGTAAAAGTCAGGTTGGAAAATTTACTGTAATACATTAAATCAACTTACAATGTTAAATTCACATATCATTTGGAGGTTTTCTCTTTCGGCAAGCATTTACTTGGCATGGTAGTAAACCGAAGTCTTTTATGAGCTGTTGCTTAAATAAAACACAAGGGAGGCATTCATATGATGGGCCTCTGAACACTTTGCCAAATTTTAATTATCCATAAACAAAGACCAGAAACCCAGAAAAAAATCTATTAGTGTTGCCATGCCTTCTTAAAGCTCTTCCTTTGATTATTTCTATTGCTACTCAGAGTCAGTTTATTACCAGCTGATGGGTGGCACAGATGGCTCAGAGCAGAGAGGTTTGCTTCTGTCATGGTCTGCGCTATTTCTTCATGCCTTTTCTTAAAGCGTTTTGGTGGGTTTCAATTTCGTTTATTTCGTGGGTAATTGTTTCACTGCTTTTGCTGTTGTTTTTACTTAATTAGTCAGAAGATGGTTATGTGAATAGGGCCCTTGACTGGCCCCTGTTGAACTCATGGTAACTGGAGATGGCTCTGTGTATTTCCCCTCTGCAGACTGTTTGATCAATGCCCTGGATCATTTGACTTTTACTATGTGATGAAAGCCTTGTGTCTGAGCACATGTGTAGTTTTGGCTTTCCAAGGTTTTCTCAACTTTGATTTGCTTTCCCCTCTTCCCTCCTCCATAAAATTAAAAGATGCTTATTCCTTGGAAGAAAAGTTATGACCAACCTAGATAGCATATTCAAAAGCAGAGACATTATTTTGCCGACTAAGTTTCGTCTAATCAAGGCTATGGTTTTTCCTGTGGTCATGTATGGATGTGAGAGTTGGACTGTGAAGAAGGCTGCGCACCAAAGAATTGATGCTTTTGAACTGTGGTGTTGGAAAAGACTCTTGAGAGTCCCTTGGACTGCAAGGAGATCCAACCAGTCCATTCTGAAGGAGATCAGCCCTGGGATTCCTTTGGAGGGAATGATGCTGAAGCTGAAACTCCAATACTTTGGCCACCTCCTGCGAAAAGTTGACTCATTGAAAAAGACTCTGATGCTGTGAGGGATTGGGGGCAGGAGGAGAAAGGGATGACAGAAGATGAGATGGCTGGATGGCATCACGGACTCAATGGATGTGAGTCTGAGTGAACTCTGGGAGTTGGTGATGGACAGGGAGGCCTGGAGTGCTGCGCTTCATGGGGTCACAGAGTCGGACATGACTGAACGACTGAACTGAACTGAACTTCCCTCCTCTCCTTCCTTTTCCCCTTCTCTTTATCTCTCCATACACATACACATGTATTTTCATCATTCAGGGCCAATTTGGTCATTACTATGTAAGAGAGAAATTCAATGCAGAGTAAAACTGTTAGCCCCAAACTCTCCTACTTGACTACTTTCCAGCTTCTACACATGCTGTTCATTTGTACTGCATGTTTGTCTGCTCTCTCACTGTCCTTGGGAGTTCCTCTGCTTGGCTACAGTCTTTAACTTGTGTGGGAATTTGACTGTAGAAAATGGTAATATAAGCTTCAGGCATCTCCTATATTCCTGAATCCACAGATTGCATTAGGAAGACTTCAGTGACTCTGTCTTTGCCCCATTCGTATGATCTTTGATAGAAAATTTCCAGTGTTAGCCGGCAATTCAGACTGATTTCTCTCCCTATAGATTTTCAACTCTTTTACACTTTAAGAATCAATTTTCTGCCCTAGGATTATTTTATGTCACCTTTCTGAAAGTTTCATTTAATATACTCTGCTTTTTAAATTTTATGTATATTCAAAAGTTCATAGGCAATGAATCTGTAGAACTTGTGAAAATGCAGTATCTCCATGTAGCTTCCACCATATCCTTTATATGTGAGTGTCAGAATTATATTTCAGAGTAAGGACCAAAGAGGCTTTAGGAGAACGGTATTTCATTAACTCACCTTCTGGCATTTTAACTGTTATCATCTGTACAGTTTAGTTTTATTACAACAGACATTATTATGATAACTTTTCCTACTTTATCTTTGCAATTTATTGGAGCAGTTAATTTCTCAAAAAGTAAGAGCATTTTTTCTCATTAGAAATTCCTTCATGGCCTCTTTAATACATGTTCCTTGCTATTTAGACGAACTGCTGATAAGTGATTTTGACTTGTATCCTCAATAATGTGAGATGTTTAACAGAAACTTGGCAAACCACTTAGAGGCTGAAGCCGTTTCTTAAAACTGGCCCCTACTGATTAATTTCTGTCCCATTACTGCCACCAATGGTGAACAAGTTCCCATATTAGCAACAGTTAAGGAAATAAACCTATTAACTTCCTACGGACAAAGCTTTTACTTTGTTTAATTAAGTTTTTTTTTCCCCCTAAGATTATTGTTTCTCCTTTTGATTTGTAAATCCAGAATTTGACAACATTGAGATTTAAGGGACTCTGTTAGCTTAAAGGAAATGAGAGAGATATCAGTTATCCAACAGGTGCTCCTCAGAAATTCCAAACCAGATAGCTCATCATCCAGGTTATTGTCTTTGATCAAATGAACCAGCAAAAGTTAATCTTCCTTTCTCTTTGTCACATTAAAATTAGTCCATCTGTTCAAATTTTATCCCTAACCTCTCTTTTGTATCTATTTCATATTTTCAGGTATTTTCCTCTTTTGGAATTTGATTTCCTTGTGTTTATTTCTCCAATTGTTGTCTCCTCACCCAGCTTTAACACAATAAAGGAGAAGAATTTACAACCAAAAACATGACCCAAATATGACAGCCTTGAGAAAGTCTTCAGTTCAGTCATTCAGTTGTGTCCGGCTCTTTGCGACCCCATGGACTGCAGCAAGCCAGGCTTCCTTGTCCATCACCAACTCCCAGAGCTTACTCAAACTTATGACATTGAGTTGGTGATGCCATCCAACCATCTCATCCTCTGTTGTCCCCTTCTCCTCCTGCCTTCAATCTTTCCCAGCATCAGGGTCTTTTCTAATGAGTCAGTTCTTGGCACCAGGTGGCGAAAGTACTGGAGTTTCAGCTTCAGCATCAGTCCTTCTAATGAATATTTAGGACTGATCTCCTTTAGGATGGGCTGGTTGGATATCCTTGCAGTCCCAGGGACTCTCAAGTCTTCTCCAACACCACAGTTCAAAAGCATCAATTCTTTGGCGCTCAGCTTTCTTTATAGTTCAACTCTCACATCCATGTGTGACTACTGGAAAGACCATAGCTTTGACTAGATGGACCTTTGTTGGCAAAGTAATGTCTAGTAAGTATTAAATGGGAAGTAAGAAATACTTAAGAATGATATTAGTAGGGCAGGTATTCACAAAAAGAGAGAAAATGCTGACTCTGATGAGGAAATGAAGAACCATTTTAACCACCCTAACATGAAAATTATTTGTAAATATAACTCTTTGGATCTCTGTCATGTTTCTCTTTCCATAGGAAATATTTCTCTTAAAACCCATGAAGTGGTCCACACTAGGAACTCAGTGATTGCAGATCCTACCTCCTGAGTTTAACAACAGTTCTGACTAGTAAATATTGTTTTTTAAGTCCAGTTGGTAAGTCAGTTTTAACCAACTATATGATATTAACCTCAACAATTCCAGCATTTATGGATGTCTGTGAATGCTTGCTCAGTCGTGTCAGTCATGTCTGACTCATGTCTGACCCTATGGACTGTAGCCCACAAGGCTCCTCTGTCTACGGGATTCTCCAGGCAAGAATACTGGAGTGTGTTGCCATGCCTTCCTCCAGGGCATCCTCCTGACCCAGGGATGGAATTGCATCTCTTATGTCTCCTGCATCGTCAGGTGGGTTCTTTACCACTAGCCACCTGGGAAGCCCTAATGCATGTCTACCATATGTTAACAGATAGACGGCATTAAGGGTGTTTTACACACACTATTTTATTTATTTCCTTATGCAGTTTGTTAAGGTAATTATTGTCCCTATCTTACAGTCAAGAGAACTAAGATGAATAACTTTTTCAAGATTGTAGAGATACTGAGCCACCTCCTGCTCTTTGGATTTAGGTCTTTTCTGTTCTGCTCTACCTAAGTACTTTAATATGGTAGTTGTGCTTCTTCCACTCTCCTTGTTACATGTCATAATCCACCAAAATTGTACTCAATGTTTTCCAATTTGGGCAAAATAATAGTAAAATTTAGATACCCTATCCTATTAAGGTTATTTACTGTTATTTCAATAAAGTCCACTTTAGGCTACCACCCATATTTATAGTACAACATTCATATATTATTAGTATCATTATACATTAAAAATACTAAGTGTGTCTAAACGTTTGGTAATTGAGTAAGTTTTATATCTATTGCCATGCTACTCTCAAGACACTGGGTGATAAAAAAGACCCACAGGAGTCCTGCATTAAGCAGTTGATACTAAGAATCCAATGCAGAGACACAGCAGAGCCTGAAGCAAGTCATCAGCTGAGTACTGGTAAGTTTCATGGGCTTTCTATGAAAGAGATACCTTTCAAGAATGCTTCTTGAATATTAAGTAGGAAAACGAACCTGGTCTTTGGGAAGGCCTGAAACAACACCCAAAACTGAGTTTTCATGACACCAAAAAAAATTTCAGAGAGACTGTGAATGGAAAATGTAGAAAATCAGAACAATTGAAGAGGCAATCAAAGGATCACCCCATTTATGCAAGGCACTGTAAAAGGGGTACTACAGGTTCAAGAAGAACAAATGATTGATTGGAAGCATGGAAGACAAAAGCAATCTGGATAGCATTATTCTGAATTGCTGATGAAAGAGCTATAGACAGTCTACAGACCTCCAAAGCCAGAGTATTTCTAAGCGGTTCCTGTGCTGATGCTCCCTGAGTCTTGGGAGGAAGAATAAAGCATGGTTCAGTCTCTGATTCCACATATCAAGTCACAGGGCAGTTGGACAAATCTTTTTGGTTTCATAAATTTCTGAAGGTCAGAGGTAGGAGAGAATTTGTTCAATCCAACTTCATTTAGCAGGTAACGAAACTAAGCTTCACGCAGAAAAGTGACTTGATTCAAACTACAGTAGATGTATGTTTCAACATTGAATGCATTACTATTTGTTACCAGTTAAACCTCTGTAGCAAATAATTCCTAAAACATACTGACTTGATTAACAACCCAGACTAGGGAGGTAACAAGTTCATCCAAGGACCCTTCCAAAGCTAATCTCATCAACCCATTGTCTAAATAGTGGAAAGTGAAAATGTGATACTTTGCCTGAACCCCACGAGTATGGAAAAAATTGAAGGTTAAAAATTCTTCCTACTTTTCTGTGTTCTAGAGAATAGCCAGTGCAAAGAAGCAGCCGAGAGGAGCTACCCTGCATCCAACGTCAGGGGCAGCAGCCGGGAGGAGCTACCCCCACCCGAGGCCAAGGGCGGAGGCTGGGTAAAGCAACCTCACGTCCAAGGAGCAGTGGCTGCACGGACACAGGAGTGCCTAGAGGAGATATTCCATGTTCAAGGTCAGGAGGGGAGGCAGTGAGGAGATACCCCTCATCCAAGGTAAGGAGCAGAGGCTTTGCTTTGCTGGAGCAGCTGTGAAGAGATACCCCACGCCCAAGGTAAGAGAAACCTAAGTAAGATGGTAAGTGTTGCAAGAGGGCATTAGAGGGCAGACACACTGAAACCATAATCACAGAAAACTAGTCAATCTAATCACACTAGGACCACAGCCTTGTCAACTCAATGAAACTAAGCCATGCCCTGTGGGGCCACCCAAGATGGGCAGGTCATGGTGGAGAGGTCTGACAGAATGTGGTCCACTGGAGAAGGGAATGGCAAACCACTTCAGTATTCTTGCCTTGAGAACCCCATGAGCAGTATGAAAAGGCAAAATGATAGGATACTGAAAGAAGAACTCCCCAAGTCAGTAGGTTCCCAATATGCTACTGGAGATCAGTGGAGAAATAACTCCAGAATGAATGAAGGGATGGAGCCAAAGCAAAAACAATACCCATTTGTGGATGTAACCCATTTGTGGAGAAATAACTCCAGAATGAATGAAGGGATGGAGCCAAAGCAAAAACAATACCCATTTGTGGATGTGACTGATGATAGAAGCAAGGTCTGATGCTGTAAAAAGCAATATTGCATAGGAACCTGGAATGTTAGGTCCATGAATCAAGGCAAATTGGAAGTGGTCAAACAAGAGATGGCAAGAGTGAACGTCGACATTTTAGGAATCAGCGAACTAAAATGGACTGGAATGGGTGAATTTAACTCAGATGACCAATATATCTGCTACTGTGGGCAGGATTCCCTTAGAAAAAATGGAGTAGCCATCATGGTCAACAAAAGAGTCCGACATGCAGTACTTGGATGCAATCTCAAAAACACTCTGTTCGTTTCCAAGGTAAACCATTCAATATCACGGTAATCCAAGTGTATGCCCCAACCAGTAATGCTGAAGAAGCTGAAGTTCAATGGTTCTATGAAGACCTACAAGACCTTTTAGAACTAACACCCAAAAAAGATGCCCTTTACATTATAAGGCACTGGAACGCAAAAGTAGGAAGTCAAGAAACACCTGGAGTAATAGGCAAATTTGGCCTTGGAATACTGAATGGAGCAGGGCAAAGGCTAACAGAGTTTTGCCAAGAAAATGCACTGGTCATAGCAAACACCCTCTTCCAACAACACAAGAGAAGACTCTACACATGGACATCACCAGACGGTCAACACCAAAATCAGACTGATTATATTTTTTGCAGCCAAAGATGGAGAGGCTCTATACAGTCAACAAAACAAGACAAGGAGCTGACTGTGGCTCAGATCATCTACTCCTTATTATCAAATTTCAACTAAAATTGAAGAAAGTAGGGAAAACCACTAGACCATACAGGTATGATCTAAATCAAATCCCTTATGACTATACAGTGGAAGTGAGAAATAGATTTAAGGGACTAGATCTGATAGATAGAGTGCCTGATGAACTATGGACTGAAGTTCATGACACTGTACAGAAGACAGGGATCAAAACATTCCCCATGGAAAAGAAATGCAAAAAAGCAAAATGGCTGTCTGGGGAGGCCTTACAAATAGCTGTGAAAAGAAGAGAAGCAAAAAGCAAAAGAGAACAGGAAGGATATAAGCATCTGAATGCAGAGTTCCAAAGAATAGCAAGAAGAGATAAAAAAGCCTTCCTCAGCGATCAATGCAAAGAAATAGAATAAAACAACAGAAAAGGAAAGACTAGAGATCTCTTCAAGAACATTAGAGATACCACGGGAATATTTCATCCAAAGATGGGCTCGATAAAGGACAGAAATGGTATGGACCTAACAGAAGCAGAAGATATTAAGAAGAGGTGGCAAGAATACACGGAAGAACTCTACAAAAAAGATCTTCACGACCCAGATAACCATGATGGTATGATCACTCACCCAGAGCCAGACATCCTAGAATGTGAAGTCAAGTGGGCCTTAGAAAGCATCACTATGAACAAAGCTAGTGGAGGTGATGGAATTCCAGTTGAGCTCTCTCAAATCCTGAAAGATGATGCAGTGAAAGTGCTGCATTCAATATGCTAGCAAATTTGGAAAACTTAGCAGTGGCCGCAGGACTGGCAAAGGTCAGTTTTCATTCCAATCCCAAAGAAAGGATATGCCAAAGAATGCTCAAACTATCACACAATGGCACGCATCTCATATGCTAGCAAAGTAATGCTCAAAATTCTCCAAGCCAGGCTTCAGCAGTACGTGAA
Source organism: Capra hircus (assembly GCF_001704415.2). Taxonomy (NCBI): domain Eukaryota; kingdom Metazoa; phylum Chordata; class Mammalia; order Artiodactyla; family Bovidae; genus Capra; species Capra hircus. The sequence continues at coordinate 43,347,438 of NC_030813.1, forward strand.
CCATGAATTTCCAGATGTTCAAGCTGGTTTTAGAAAAGGCAGAGGAATCAGAGATCAAATTGCCAACATCCGCTGGATCATTGAAAAAGCAAGAGAGTTCCAGAAAAACATCTATTTCTGCTTTATTGACTATGCCAAAGCCTTTGACTCTGTGGATCACAATAAACTGTGGAAAATTCTGAGAGAGAAGGCAATACCAGACCTCCTGACCTGCCTCTTGAGAAACCAATATGCAGGTCAGGAAGCAACAGTTAGAACTGGACATGGAACAACAGACTGGTTCCAACCAGGAAAAGGAGTACATCAAGGCTGTATATTGTCACCCTGCTTATTTAACTTATATGCAGAGTATATCATGAGAAATCGTGGGCTGGAAGAAGCACAAGCTGGAATCAAGATTGCCAGGAGAAACATCAATAACCTCAGATATGCAGATGACACCACCCTTATGGAAGACAGTGATGAGGAGCTAAAAAACCTCTTTTTAAAAAAAAATTTATTTTTACTTTATTTTACTTTACAATACTGTATTAAGTGAAAGAGTAGAGTCAAAAAGTTGGCTTACAGCTCAACATTCAGAAAACGAAGATCATGGCATCCGGTCCCATCACTTCATGGGAAATGGATGGGGAAACAGTGGAAACAGTGTCAGACTTTATTTTTGGGGGCTCCAAAATCACGGTGGATGGTGACTGCATCCATGAAATTAAAAGACGCTTACTCCTTGGAAGAAAAGGTATGACCAACCTAGATAGCATATTCAAAAGCAGAGACATTACTTTACCAACAAAATTCCGTCTAGTCTAGAAGCTATGGTTTTTCCAGTAGTCATACATGGATGTGAGAGATGGACTGTCAAGAAAGCTGAGCACCGAAGAATTGATGCTTTTGAGCTGTGGTGTTGGAGAAGACTCTTGAGAGTCCCTTGGACTGCAAGGAGATCCAACCAGTCCATTCTGAAGGAGATCAACCCTGGGATTTCTTTGGAAGAAATGATGCTAAAGCTGAAACTTCAGTACTTTGGCCACCTCATGCAAAGAATTGACTCATTGGAAAAGACCCTAATGCTGGAAGGGACTGGGGACAGGAGTAGAAGGGGATGACAGAGGATGAGATGGCTGGATGGCATCACTGACTCGATGGATGTGAATTTGAGTGAACTCCGGGAGATGGTGATGGACGGGGAGGCCTGGCGTGCTACGATTCATGGGGTCTCAAAGAGTCGGACACGACTGAGCGACTGAACTAAACTGAACTGAGCTGAAGATTCATTGATTCCCCTCCGTTTACCTATGATTAGTTCATTTGTGCGTGCGTGCTCAGTCACTCTTTGCAACCCCATGGACTGGAGCCCTCCCAGCTCTTCTGTCAGTGGAATTTTCCTGGCAAGAATACTGGAGTGGGAGGGTTGGAACCCGTGTCTCCTGCATCTCCTTGCATTGGCAGGAGGATTCTTTACCACTGAGCCACTTGGGAAGCCCCCAACCTATGATTAGACAGATTCTAAATTTCTCATGTTTGCCTCATAAATAATTAGCTGAATTGCTTTTTGACAGTGATCAGTTGTAACAAAATGTTTGCAATTCAACCTTCGGTTCAATTTCTCTCCTCCCTCAGGTCCCTGAAGTTTGACCCACCCTTAGCCTGAACCAGTTCATGGCCTCCTCCTGACAGGATGATCTAATATCAAATCATACAACTTGCAGCCCACATTTGTTCCCTCCTCTCTATAAAATAAACTCTTTCTTTGCCTAATGTTAGACACACTTGCTGTTTTTATGGTCCCATTCTCCCCATTGTACTAGTCCTCTCCTACATCACATTCCCCCTCCAAAGAGAGTTTTACTGACTAAGTCCTGATTTATGTTTATTTGACAGAAGGAAGGCAAAAAATGGAAAGCTCAAAAATGTTAACATTACCTTTTAATCATACCCTATCGATAACTGGATTTGAATCTTAGTTCTGCCATGCGTTAGCTCTATGATCTATGACAAATTGTACCTTCTTTCATATCAGTTTTCTCATTTACAATAATTAAAAATGCAGAATCTGCCTCATAGGATTGGGGAAATACCTAAAAATAAGGAAATTCAGGTCAAGTGTTTAGCTATTATTTCCACACAATAATTACCCATAAATGATAATTTACCATATACTAGAATAATGTCTGGTATTTTTATACCTATCATAAAATTCTAGCAATAAAATCATAACAATATTGCAAAATTGTTATTATTATCTTTTTACACACAAGGCCTCTGAAGCTCACTAAGCTTAAGGAATTTCCCCCCAGATCATACAGAGTAGCAGGATATCTGGGATCTAAGCTTTAGTTTATTTCCACCTTTTTCCTCTCCTTCATGTCACACCATGTAATTTCCTAACTTCTAGGGTATATTCTACAATTAACATCCCCGATTTTAAAGGGAGAAAACATCCTTTGTATTATTGAATCACTTTTCTGTCATAAAGAATAAAGATATACATCCTCAATAATGCATAAGAAAGTAAGAAAAATTTCACTTATTTTTCTCAAACTAAAGTTATTGAGCAACACAAGACTATGTAGGCTATTCTATTGAAGTTTTTGAATCTGTTATGCCTGGTCAAACGACCAATGTCTACAGCATAGAGTAGTCAACAAACATGTGATCAGTTTGCTGAATGGAAAGAAAAAACTATGGCAGTATTTTTGGGAAACTGACAATCAAATATGACCACTGAATAAAGGAGTTAGAAGTGATGTTAATTCCTTTGTGTGCAAAGTAATGTTTCTGTTTTGCTCTTGGATTAATGTTTATTGTAGACAGTCTCTAAAATAGCGAATCTGTTCTTATTCCCCTCAGTTTCATTTAACTTGAGGAAAAGGAACAGCATATTAAAATAGTTTAATGGGGGATTTGGGGCTTTTTTTTTTTTTTGGATGAGTTTAAATAGAAAACTCAGGAGTCAGTACTTTTGAAGACTTAAAAAAATCAAGCTTCGAATCTGGGCTGGATGCTTGGGGCTGGTGCACTGAGACGACCCAGAGGGATGGTATGGGGAGGGAGGCAGGAGGGGGCTTCAAGATGGGGAACACGTGTATACCTGTGGCGGATTCATGTTGATATATGGCAAAACCAATACAATATTATAAAGTAATTAACCTTCAATTAAAATGAATAAATTTGTTAAAAAAATCAAGCTTCAACTAATGCAGAATAGAGAACCATTTCAAACTCTAAATGTCCTTTTTTATTCTGTCTTTAGGATCATGGTAAATTGTGGTATTGCAACAGTAAACCTAAACTGAAAAGCATTCCTAGTTAACTATGCATGCTTGATTTGTACTAGACTATAGGATTCATGAGGACAGGAGAAATTTCTTATTCAGGTTTCTCTCTCTCCATCCATCTATCCATCTATCCATCTATCCATCCATCCAACAAACATTTACCAAAACCCTATTGTATCTGTGCCATTGCCTGAATGGAACACAGGGATGAGGACACAGTTCCTCCCTTCAAAATGTCACAGTCTACCTGAGGACATTCATATACACAACTCACAGTGATAGACTCAAATTGTAGTAAATGTTATACGGGGGTGGGAAAAATGAAGATAAATGTTTAAAGACAGTGGTGACTAATTATGACTAAAAATGAGATGTTAGGTGCTTAGTACAGTGAGTTCCATGGTGCTGACAAACAACAAAGGCTTACTGAAAAACTGAGTAAATGAGTGATCACTAAAAGACACACTTGGTCATGGTGCTGATTTCAGGCCTCACTGAATCATTCATGCTCAGCATTTTTTTTATAAGTCAGGCCATATGATTTCCAGGTCCAAGAAGAGAGCCAATTCAATTCATCAGAATTTACTTTAATAAGGTCTTGTTCATAATGCTTGATTGGTTCTCTTGGAGTTGACTGATGGTCAGACCCTCTCTGCAGGATGAAATGGCCAAGAACTTTGTACACATACCTGAAGTTGTTAAGAATCTATGTGACTGGAAAGCAAATAACTCTGCATTAAGTTCTAAAAATACAATTTCCACCCTGTGTCTTTCCATGTGTGTAGATTTATTGACAGACCCTCCCACCCAATAAACCTACACACATATACACACACACATGTCATACACACAATTTGAAGTCACTTTCTATAGAATGTTTTTCCTATGATTGTAATGATAGAGAAGGTATTCCTCCTAGGTGCTACCCTACTTTCTTATATGTCTTTTTTTTTCTTTTTTTTTTCTTATATGTCTTATGTGACACTTCAATGTTTTATGGCACTGCTTTTTGTTTAATTTTTTTGATTATAATTTTATAAAAGCAAAAAATGAGTCGTATTTATCATATATCCCCATCACCTAGTGTAGGTGCTGGCGGATGATAATAAGACAATAATTATTCATCAAAGGAGTAACAAAACATTGGATAAAGTAGTTTAATGTTTTGATAGACTAATATTTCCAAAGGAGAACACTGACTATATCTAAGTGACCAAAACTCCCTACTGAATGTGAAATAAAGTTTAAACTTCTTAGATTGTCAGTGAAAGTCTTCTATAATCTAGTCTGTATCAACATTATTGCTCATTCATATGTCAAAAATTCCAGCAACACTGGCATTCTGAACTTACTCTCTGCTTGAAGGCATCACATATCAGTATTTCCAAGGTTCTCATATTTGTGTGTTGAAACTTTATCCACCTTCCAAACCCAACTCACCTGCTTTCTATAAGGATACTTCTCTGATCTTTCTTTTCTCTAATTCAGTCTCCAGCTCTAAGGATTATTTTGTTTTCTAGCTACCCATAGCTTTCAACACACTTGTGTTGCAGAGTTTACAACAAACCACCATGAATTATATTTGGATTTTTGATGCACATTACATCCCCCTTTCAAACTGTGAGTTACTGGAGGGCAAGGGTTATATCTTGTTCATCCTTATAATCACCACAATGAAAGATGAATATAATTTTATCAGTATACAAACAAACAAAGAAATTTCCAAGGAGATAAAATTTATAATACCTTTTGATTCATTTACCAAGAGATCATAGATAAGTATACACTTAAATATTTTAATCCATCTTTAATTTTTTTTACACATATTTCCATGTGTATCAATAGATCTTACTTCTTTAAATCTACTCTGAACGTACAGCTAGTAAAACAAAGTCGCAGGGTTCTTAAGAAAAGCTAAAGAGACGATGCATATATTTTAAAAATTTCTGGCCTATGGCAAGTGGTGATTAAATTTTATTTACTCCTTATTTCCATATTATCATCATTAACTACATTACAAATATTTGGGTTGACATTTCAAAGACAATTTGCGCATGCTCACTTTAGATTTTCAATCCTTTCTTTTTGTGTTAATATTTTCAAAGACTTGTATGTTGCATGAAGTTATTACCACCAAAGCCAGGGCCTCATGTCTTACTAGCAGAACTGTATGATTGTTAACTCTATATTATTGGGAGATGTATGCTTCACTGAAGGGCCATCGATTTTCAGCTAAAGTGAAATACTCTCATTTAATGCTTTCTTAAGAGAAATATAGCAGATGTTGAAGAGGGCTGGCTTTAGATAAATCTATTATTAATTTTACTTGGCAAAATTGAGATTTATATATTGAAATTTAAATTCAGAGGTCCCTCCCAACTGCTAAATCAGTGTTGTTCTAAAACTGTCTTTTTTTCCCTGTTAAATGGAAAGGCTGTTTTATCCTAGATTTCTAAATTTCTTGCTTTACTCAAACTCTTAGTATTTACTCTTAAGGTATACTAACTCTTTGTTCAGCATAATGGGTATAATCTCAGATTTCTTATCTATGTTATTTTTTCTGAACAATCTTAAAGAGTTTTGATCATTTAAAAAGAACTCTATTCCAGCCTTCCCTCTATGGTAAAAGAAAATATAGACTAAACCACACATATAAATGTATTCATAGTCCGCCTTGAATGGGCCCCATTAATTTAGGTTTCCCATAACTAAATGCAAGCCTTAAGTTTGTTGACTCACTTTGGAGTCTTCTAACACTAATTGTGTAGAAGGCAATGGCAACCCACTCCAGTAGTCTTGCATGGAAAATCCCATGGACGGAGGAGCCTGGTAGGCTGCAGTCCATGGGGTCGCTAAGAGTCGGACATGACTGAGGGACTTCACTTTCACTTTTCTCTTTCATGCATTGGAGAAGGAAATGGCAAGCTACTCCAGTGTTCTTGCCTGGAGAATCCGAGGGACGGGGGAGCGTGGTGGGTTGCCGTCTACGGGGTCGCACAGAGTCGGACATGACTGAAGAGACGCAGCAGCAGCAGCAGCAGCAGCAGCAGCAGCAGCAGCAACACTAATTGGGGTATCCTTTGTTTCTTAACAGGCTTCAGTCCAGCATAACTCCTTTAAATTAAGAGGAGATTGCTTTAATAGCATCCTCCCTCCCCTCTACTCAAACCATAGTAACTTGAAAAAAAACTTCACCTTGTGTTTGTTCACTGGTTTACACAATAAGGAATGTAATACCATAAAGCTGGATTTTTCATTGTTAAGTTCTTTCTAAATAATAGGAGCAAAGAAAAAAAAATTTTTCAGTAGAATGTGATATATTTTGTCCATGTGTGCATAGCTTTAAAGCAGCAGAAATAATTCAGTTCAGACTATTCTCTCTGTTTCAACCCTCCAAAAATTTTCCCTTGGGCTAAATCAAGCATAGAAAAATTCTGCCTAAATGCGTTTTTTAAAGGAAAAGTCATAATCAATTGAAAAAAAAAGGCAACTGATAATGAAAATGGTTTTCTCAAGCAAAGCGATAACATTTGCTGCTGTGCATTCTATAAAAAGCCTTTAGATTCCTATAACAGGGACGTGGTATTGCTTTGCTTCCTGCTGCTGATTATAATTTTAAAGATGGAAAATCTAGATGTTCTATTTTGTCCTATGAAGCAATCCTTGACTCTGTGGTCAGTCTGGTTTCATATTTCTCTATCAGGGACCAAAAGTTTTCCTAGGAAAGAACAAGAGAATTTACATTGTTCATTTCTTCAGATATTATTAGCATGCAACTTCTAGTCTTGGTTCTGGGATACAGTAACTCAAAAATTCTGGTTAATTGGAAGTTGGATAGGTAAGTAGACAGTTGAACTATCCTGCAGTTAGAGTTCCAGTTGATATTATACCCACCATTATAAAGACATGAAGAAATGGAATTTCAGTCTTGCAGAGTCTTCTAAATAATAGAAGTCTCGACAACAGATATTCATTGTCTTCCTGACTAGAATGCAGGATGATCAGACTAGACAATTCTCTTTAGGGTCAAAAAGAAAAGTTGTCTACAGAGTCAGCAGGCTGCTTGCTTTGGGTGCCTCAGTAAATTTGGATCTAAAGGCAGTTTCTAATGGTGCTTCCAAAATATTTTGAGCCAAAGTGGCATCACTGAGCATTAGGGTTTAATGGTTAAAGGTTGGTAGTATATCGAAGAGATGGAGGACATATTTTGATTGGGGGCATGTTTTTGAAATCAGATATTTTGGTTCAATCTTGTTCAATCCAGGCTAGCAGTTACTTAGGCCTGCTGCTTAACCTCTGTACAAGACTCAACTTCCTCATTTATGAAATGGAGATGATGTGACCTATTTTAAACAATTGTAAAGACTGAAAAAAGTGTGAAGCTTTACAGAGCATCTGATATGAGTAAGTAGCTCATATATGGCTAATACTATTCTGATAGCAATATATACCCATGGTACTTTAGAGTTTACAAGGTGCATTCAAAAATTACTTTCATTTATTTAATTTTTTGCATTAATTAAGTCATTAATTATTCCTACATTAAAGATGAGGAACCTGGAATTCAGAGGTTAGCAGTCAACAGCAGACCACAAGCTAGAAAGCAGACAAGAGGAAACTAAGTTCTATTTTTTGATGGCTGTAGTAAGCCCTGTTCTCTTCTCAGAATATTAAATCTGTGCCTGTGTGGATGATGATTAAAAGGAGAAAAAAATGTTCATGTTAGAAATTACCCTTGTATTTCCTAGCCATTGTTCTTTACATTAACAAAGTTGAAGCCTGACTCACAGCAAAAGGTAGTCATGGACCTTTTAAAAGTAAGTCTTAGTATTAAGGCAACAGCTTTCAGTAAACCACTGTTATTTAAAATTCTTTGTATATACCTCCAGGATATGTAATAGCTTACCTCATCTATGTTCTTTTCTTCTTCATTCATTCTCAATGGACAAAATTTCTAATTCCTTCAGTCTCTCCTGACACATTGTACTTGGCAGGTAATTTGTAATAAGATTTAATTTTGAAAATGAACATTTGTCATTTGGGACCGTCATTTAGATACTTTAAAAACACCGAACCCGCTGTGCAAACATCTGGAAAACTTGATGATAGGGGATTGTATGTTGCAGTCAACAAATCTACCAAGTAAATGACAGAATCAGACTTGGGGAAGGTCTGTTGTCAGAGATTACCAATAACAATGATTTGTCTGGGAAGATGTTGGTTAGAGGTGAAAGAAAGGGTCTTATTCTAAACCTTTGGCAAGTGCATTTGCCATTGCAGGCTAGCTGTTAATTGATGCTTTAAATGATCCAGTGTACTGTTAAATATGAAATCTGTATGCACAGGTTGATACTCACATGAAGACAGACATCTGAAGTGAATTTAGACATCAGAAAATTCATGCAAATTTCCATACCTTGAAAGTCACTGCTTTGGGAATTGTCAAATGTCAGTCAGGCACTTGTGTAAATCAACTTTCATGTGAAGACTGGGGAGCCAGGGGCAAGGAAGACTCTAAGAGTTTAGACTACAGTTTCTTTAGTGATATACGCAGATAATCAGAGAAGTAACATAAGGAAAATTTATGATTTTAGTTTTAAAATATGATAATCTATTCTTTAAATAATTAACATCACAGGACTTGAAGATTTCTTGTTCACCTTCTCTGATAAGTTCCATTTTTTAAAAAGCTAAAACTTTCATAATATTTTCAGGATATTTTCAAGGGAGATTCTGGACTTGAAATATGCAAGTATTAGAGACTTGTTTTCATAGTAATAGAAAGAGGTCAAAAACAGCACTGCAGAGCATTCTGGGACCTACCTCAAAATGGGGGATAGGTGGGGTGGGGTCCAGAATCTTAAAGGAGTAAGTCTAATACTTACTAAAGGTAAGCTATTAGATATACCTGAACTGTGACTGCTTTTAAGTAATGGAGAGGGACAGACATGAACACATAATCTAAAAATTGCAATATGTAACTGCTTTTGCAGAGACAATAAAGTACTGGGTACTTAATTAAATACCAAGAAAGCACTGTAGACAGAGTATCCAACAGCTGAGTAGAATTACAGTCTTCATTGAGAAGCTAGCATTCTGGCCTGTTCTTGAAGGAGGCAGTGGAGTTTGCCTGGTGAAGGGCTCTTCTGGGGAAGTGAAGAGCATATGCCAAAATGAAAGCCATTATTTGAGGAATGGAGAAATTTCTCTGGACATGACACCAGTGGGATTTCTGTTTCCAGTAGTTCCTCAGTGGTAAACAAAACTAAGTCAGAATTTTAGGGAGTCAGTGACTCAGGGGAATTTCTTTATTAGTTCTTCTCATTGTGTGTGTGTGTGTGTGTGTGTGTGTGTGTGTGTGTGTGTGTATCATATGACATGAGTTATGGAGAGAAAAAGAACCTTGATTTTTAGGATGTCTGATGGAAACTGTGAATGAAAAGTATATTTTATTTTCCAAGATGATTCTCATTGATTTGCCATGTCTTCCTAGAGCACTTTGTTGAGAAGCATTCTCATCTTTTCTGATGTCAACAGAAGTAAATGCCAGGATCAATTCGTAATGACTACCAAGGCATGATAATGACAATCAGACCAGGTTTTCCCACACATAGTTTAAATTTTTCAAGGCACCTCCAAATAGTTTTAAGAAAAGCAACCAAGACATAAACAGTTTAGTAATAAACATCTCACACTACACCGTTCTTCAACAATCAAGGGTTTTTCCAAACTTAAGTTATGAAACTGAGGCAGAAAACCATACTTCTTACTCCAGGGAGTGACTTGATGCCAAAAGATTGTGTAAGCACCACTAATGTGCTTACATGGGAAGATATTGTGCCAATTATATTTCTATTCTATGTTACTCAGATCTTAAGATGATGTCACTCTGTGAGTATGTGTGTGTGTGGGTATGTGTGTGTATCTTATGACATGAGACCTGGAGAGAAAAGGGAAATATCCAGGCTGATTTCCACAGAAGCTTTGGCATTCACAGGCCACTTAATTGAATCATTTCAAAATGATTCAGTCAAACATACACAGTGAAGTGTATTTTGTCAATGCCATGGTTATTCTCAAAGTCTTATAAAAGCTGTTCTGGGCTCATGAAGGCTAAATTAAAAGAAATTCACTTGTGGTGGCTTTAAACCGCATAGGATGACTCATCATACCGGTTATATCCACTTGCACTGAAGTTTGTCTTGAGTAACTATTGTGTTAAGTGGTTTCCATAAGTAGCATTCATGCAAATCTATTTTTTTTTTCTTGATCATTATGGCACTTTAACACAAAGAGGTAAAACTCTACCTTGTAACCACATCCTGGGTTTGTTTCTCTATAGGAAGATTGCTTTGTGCCTAAAAGCTATACAGGATATTTAAAGACTTGAGCAAATGATTAAAATTACCCACAAGTTTTTTTTCAAGACAGCCCAAGTCCTGTGCTTTACCTGTCATTCAGCTTTTCCAGGTGGTAAAGAAAAGGGCTGAGACCTAGTAGAAATCTTGTCATGTGACCTCACCCTCTTCTCTAATCTCCTTTTTAAGGGATCCTGAAACTCAGCAGTGGCCACAGGACTGGAAAAGGTCAGTTTTCATTCCAATTCCAAAGAAAGGCAATGCCAAAGAATGTTCAAACTACCGCACAATTGCACTCATCTCACATGCTAGTAAAGCAATGCTCAAAATTCTCCAAGCTAGGCTTCAGCAATATGTGAACCGTGAACTCCCTGACGTTCAAGCAGGTTTTAGAAAAGGCAGAGGAACCAGAGATCAAATTGCCAACATCCACTGGATCATGGAAAAAGCAAGAGAGTTCCAGAAAAACATCTACTTCTGCTTTATTGACTATGCCAAAGCCTTTGACTGTGTGGATCACAATCAACTGTGGAAAATTCTGAAAGAGATGGGAATACCAGACCACCTGACCTGCCTCTTGAGAAATCTGTATGCAGGCCAGGAAGCAACAGTCAGAAATGGACATGGAACAACAGACTGGTTCCAACTAGGAAAAGGAGTATGTCAAGGCTGTATATTGTCACCCTGCTTATTTAACTTGTATGCAGAGTACATCAAGAGAAACGCTGGACTGGAAGAAACACAAGCTGGAATCAAGATTGCTGGCAGAAATATCAATAACCTCAGATATGCAGCTGACACCACCCTTATGGCAGAAAGTGAAGAGGAACTAGAAAGCCTCTTGATGAAAGTGCAAAGGAGAGCGAAAAAGTTGGCCTAAATCTCAACATTCAGAGAACGAAGATCATGGCATCTGGTCCCATCACTTCATGGGAAATAGATGGGGAAACAGTGGAAATAGTGGCAGACTTTATTTTTTGGGGCTCCAGAATCACTGCAGATGGTGACTGCAGCCATGAAATTAAAAGATGCTTACTCCTTGGAAGAAAAGTTATTACCAACCTAGATAGCATATTGAAAAGCAGAGACATTAGTTTGCCAACTAAGGTCCGTCTAGTCAAGGCTATGGTTTTTCCTGTGGTCATGTATGGATGTGAGAGTTGGACGGTGAAGAAGGCTGAGCGCCAAAGAATTGATGCTTTTGAAGTGTGGTATTGGAGAAGACTCTTGAGAGTCCCTTGGACTGCAAGGAGATCCAACAAATCCATTCTGAAGGAGATCAGCCCTGGGATTTCTTTGGAAGAAATTATGCTAAAGCTGAAACTCCAGTACTTTGGCCACCTCATGTGAAGAGTTGACTCATTGGAAAAAACTCTGATGCTGGGAGGGATTGGGGCAGGAGGAGAAGGGGACGACAGAGGATGAGATGGCTGGATGGCATCACGGACTCGATGGAAGCGAGTCTGAGTGAACTCCAGGAGATGGTGATGAACAGGGAGGCCTGGCGTGCTGCGATTCACGGGGTCTCAAAGAGTCGGACACGACTGAGCGACTGAACTGAACTGAAGATCATCATTTACATTGAACTTCTGTAGTTAGGACTGATAGTAGAGAAATGCGCTTTTGTTGAGAGTTAAATTTCTTTTACAGGTAAGAAAACAAAGATTTTGCCAGACATCAGACTGCTTTCTAAAGTGTTTCATTGCCAACATTTTCTAAACAAGGAAAGAAATCCAGAAAGCAAGACAATCTTTGAAATGTTTGGCGAAGGAAATGGCAACCCACTCATGTCCTCTTGCTTGGAGAATCCCATGCAGGAGGAGCCCCAAAGATATAAAAGTTCCCTTAAGAAAATGAGCAACTTGGTTCTCAGGTTCTTTTGGAGTCTGGAGTTTAAGAATTTAATGGCATCTATACCAGTGATATCTAGAGGGGATTAAAAGAAAATGGAAGCAACTCACTGAATTCTACAAGCATTTATGTGGTATTTATAGGCAGTTACCACAGAGGCTCCATTGGCGTGAGACTGAGTTAGACCACATCTCAGGCTTCATGTAGCCCAGTTGCTAGTGAGAACAATTTACGCCCTACTGACTATAACAGAAGTGCAGTCTCAGGGTATGGAAGGATTGAAGAGCAGTTCAGAGTAAGATGACATAGACAGAATGTTCTTCTCATGTCTCCTTTCAAGTCTATTTTGACAACATAAATATAGACATGTGTAATGTAGGGAAATAAGTTGGGACTTTGGAAGAAGTGTGTCATCAGATAATTTCCTGTCTGTATGATCTTGAGTTGGAAAATGGTTAGACAATGCATATTAACCAGAGGGTATTTTCTATGTCTCCTGGAAATACAGTTTATTGTCCTAAGACTACAGGAGATATCAGAATTTAGTTGAAAATTTGGGCCGTATTTTATCTTAGAAATATATCTTGTTAAATTATATAATCCACTGTCATTTTCTTTGCTTTTATTTTGGTAGAGATTGTGAATCTCCTTATTTTTTATAACCTTGCTTATAATTAATTTATTTCATTGGATTGCAAAACTAATGCATAGTTTTCTTGAAACATTCACAAAATACAGAAAAGTTCAAAGAAGGAAATTAATCTATAAACTTACCATTCCACTACCCAGACTTAGTCACTGTTACTTTTTTGAAGCATCTTCTTCCAGAATTTTTGCATAACTTAATTTGTTTTTATAAAATCTATCATATCATTGTAATGTGTTATACAGCCTTATTTCAATTTATTGGTGGAGGTGTTCATGCTTATAATTCATTTAACCAATGCTATATGGTTGACTATTACAGTTTTTTACATTTCTTCACAAATATAATTCTTCATGAAAAAAAGAAGGCTGAAATAAGCATTGCCAGTCAAGATGAGGAGCTAATTTGATACATTCTACAGAAAAGATTACAAACAAACTTCATAAAATCTTCAACTAACAGCAGTATATTTGAAATCAAGATCCATGTCTTACATTTTGTATTCTCAGCAATGAAAACTTACAAACCAGGTAGCCACGGAGTAGCTGGTTTAAATTACCTAGAAATATCAGAAGGAGAATTATAGAATGTGAAATGAACTACTTAGCATGCACACAGTTAAGACTTGTTAAGAATTCACATGGCCCCATGCTGAAAATATGTCAATGATTTTACTTTGAACTAGAATAAAATCTATTTGTCTTAATAGGGGCAATAATAATAATATTGTTAATAATAATAATGATGTTGAAACAGTTTTTAAGTGCTTTTTATGTATAAAGCATTGTGCTTTATATGCATTAACTTATCACCTATTAGAATCTATCCTTAGATAATAGTAATAAAAACCATAACTCAAAAAATATATTTATCTTGCTTTAGGTCACACAGGTGGTCAAGGGGTGGGAATGCTAGGATCTCTCTGCATCCGGATCTTTTTGTCTTTTAAGTTTCACTTCAAATATTGCCACCCTCTATTATAGACACTTCTTTACTATAAGACTTTGGTTTATTTTTCTCAGAGCACTTTGCACTAATGTTGCTATTTTCCTCCTAATTTGTTTGCTTATTGCTTATTTGCTTAACTAAAAGGCATGAATTTTTACCTATTATGCTTATTACGGGATCCTCATCTGATAACTAACTGGTGATTTATAAATATCTTGTTGAGAGAAAAAACACATGGAATAAAGGGCATGGGGTCTACCCTCAAAATACTGAGCCTCGTCAATTCTAAGATAGGCATCAAAGTTGTATTGGGTAAATGGGTGTTTTTGAGACACCTAATAATTGTAGTTCTTGGGATGCAAAGGTGAAACAAGTCCATACCCACTCACAGATGCTTAGAAAAGAACTCAGACAGAGACTGTGATTAGGCAGGACCTTGAACATATAAACTGCTTGAAAAAGTCTCTTTAACTTTGTCCTAGTCATTTAATCCCAGCCCTGGTGATTTAAGAAATGAAAGAGAGCCTCTTCAAAGGGACAGCTAGGAAACCCCATAGCCTTGATAAAAATGCATCAAATGAGATGCTAACACCCCACATTGATCACCTCAGAAAGCCTGACTGAAGATGTTTATCCTAATCCTCCAATCCAGACACTTTCTGAGATATGGTCAGGAGGGCTAATTATTCCAATATATGAAAACGAAAATGCTCTCAACCCCAATAGCCAGAGAGATCTACATTAGCGGCAACAGCACAGCAGTGACCCCAAAGCTGTATCCTTGGTGAAAGAATAAAGCAATGTTGGACCAGTGACAGCAACATCCATAAAAACCAAATTGGCTTCCTCCCTTGAAAATGAGCCACAGACTTCATCTCTCCCCCAACTGCTGCATATTAACAAACATGTAAAAAAAAAAAAAATCGAACTGGGAGAAGAGATTTTCCTTGCTTTATTAGAGTTTAAAATCACCCTGGACTCAATCTGGCATCAGAAGTGAATCCGCAACTGCTACGAAGGGAATGGATGAGAAAACAAATGACGTATTTAAGTTTCCATATCAATT
The DNA here is from genome assembly GCF_001704415.2 of Capra hircus. Lineage (NCBI taxonomy): Eukaryota > Metazoa > Chordata > Mammalia > Artiodactyla > Bovidae > Capra > Capra hircus. Next base: position 43,362,582 of record NC_030813.1, read on the forward strand.
CATCAATTGAAGGATGGAAATACGCACAAATGGATGTCTTCAAGCAGGAAAGTGACACAAGGACTCACATTTCATAGCTTAATAGGTACTAGGATGAGTTACTTCCAGGGCTGGAGCTGTGCCCAAGCTCAGGCCTGTGATAAACCAGAGACATCACACTGGGCCGGATTTCTTTGCAGCATTTAGATCATTCACGTGAAGACTAAAATAAAGAGGTTAGTCACACATTAGTGACTGAACTCTCTAGATCCATCTGCATAGCAATTCTTAGATATTTTATTGATGGTGTACTGATAGACTGATGATTAATAACAATACACAATATGGAAAACGACATGCCTGGATGGTCATTCAAATGTGATGACAAAGAATAAAAGATTACAATGGACTTAAATTCCAATTTTTTTTCCTGTTATCAGAAACATGTCACATCATTCTAACTTTGAAAGAACATATAATGTTTTAGAAAAGAAGAATGTAGTTTTAGAATCTTTTCTTAATAATCTTCTTAACAAACCAATCCTTGGTATTTCAGTGGAATTCCGCCAATGACTTTCTCCAAACTGAGAATATCTTTGGGGCATATAAAAATACCCAATTCACTTGACCTTCATGGACTCAGTAACACTGACATGTATTAGTTTAAATTCAAAGTTTCCTAAAATCTGGAAAGATTCCCCATAAAATGAACCACTGGTGTGCCAGAATTTGAGTCACAGGTTAGGGGAGGGATAGTAGGGAATTTGGGACTGACATGTACACACTGCTATATTTAAAATAGATAACCAACAAGCCCATACTGTGTAGCAGAACTGAACTCTGTCAGTATTATGTAACAATGTAAATGGGGAACATTTTTGAAAAATAATAGATATATGCACATGTATAAGTAAGTCACTTTGCTATACACCTGAAACTAACACAACATTGCTATTATTCATTTATTTTTAATCCATGCCAAATGTCATGTAGGATCTTAGTTCCCCAACCAGAGATTAAAATCTGAGCACCCTGCAGGGTAATTACTGAGCCTCAACCACTGGACTGTCAGGAAAGTCCCCTAAAACAACACTGTTAATCAACTATACAGCAATATAAAATAAAAAGTTAAAAAAACAAAAGGAATATTCTTTAGCTACATTAAACTTGGACTTCCCAAGTGGCACTGGTGGTAAAGAACCCACTTGCCAATGTAGGTTAGACATAAGAGATGAGGGTTCAATTCTTGGGAAGGGAGGATTCCCTAGAGGAGGGCAGGGCAACCCACTTCAGTATTTTTGCCTGCAGAATCCCATGAACAGAGGAGCCTGGTGGGCCACAGTCCATAGGGTCACAGAGTCAGACACAGCTGAAGCGACAGCATTCATGAATGCACGCACCTTATCCTTTCTGGATAAATGTGTTCATGAAGGTAATTTTATTCCAACATAGCTCTGATTTGTTTGTAATGAGCACTTATATTCCAACATAGACTCCTTTACTTCAGTGTACTTCGTACATCTACGAGGAAGCACTCCAGAAGCAACAGGAATTCAATTGAAAAAGTTACCGAGCTCCTGCTATCTGCCAGGTATTGCAAAGAATAAGTAAGCCAGGTTTTGCAAAGAATAAGTGGAAGTAGTGTTCTAGTAGTGGAAATCCTGGAATTAAATAAGCAAATAAGAATTTTACACAGTAATAGGTGCTTTGCTGAGACAAAGAATACATGGCATGTCAGAAAATGACATAAGATCTGAATTACCCAGTGGATTGAGCCATCTTCAAAGAAAGGATAAGAGCATTTAAGGCTAAAGGAAGAACAAACACAAAGGCCAAAAAGAGGGATAAACTTTGGCTTCTTGTAGAAAAGAAAAAAGTCCAATAAAAGAAGGGGGGAAATGGTGTGAGAAAAAGTTGAGAATTTAGACAGAGATCATTCAGGGTTTTGTTAATCAGAACAAGGGAAAGAGTGATACTCCAAACAAGAGAAACCACTGGAGAATCTTCCCTAGAAAAATTACATAATATGACTCATAGTTTTCAAGAATCACTGGCTTTTAGGTCAAGCATACACACACATGGGTGTGGATATAGAAGGTAACCAATTGCAATGGTCCAAAGGAGAGATAATAGAGGCTTGGACTAGGGTGAAATAAAGAGTCATATCTAGGACATATGCTAGAAGTAAAATACAGGGATTACTAATGACTTCATATTGTCTTGAATGTTAAGCCAAATTTTACATGTGATAAATGAGTTCAACTTTTATAAATATATCTAAATTGGAATAGCAGATATATATATATACACATATATATATGTTTATAGGAACAAAAACATCACTCAAGGTAAAATAAAAAACAACTGGTAAACTAAATGGGGAATTTTTAGATGTTGATTAATATGAAGATACTTTGATAAGTTGTAGGCAAAATATACAGTTATTATTACTGATGTGAGTTTATATTTACTGACATGAAAGTATGTCTGTTGTAGGTTGTTAGATGAAAAAGTAGGTTAAATAACAGTACGTGTTCTGTTAAAACAAAAAGTTAAATACATATACATATGCATGTAGTGTGTGCATAGAAAAACATGGAAAGAAATACACAAAACTATTTATATTGATTCTTTTGTATGAGTGCATGTTACATTTATCATTTTAAAATATCAGCAGTAAATATATTTCCATTGGAGGAAAATGGGTATTGACTACCTACATTAGCACCTTCACTATCCATAGCTTTGTTTAAATTATTTGTGTAATCTTTTGAATATCCAAGTGTCAGTTCTTTGTCAGGTTAGGTTTCTTAGCTGCCATGTGTCTGCTAAGTAATTAATAATTTATCATTTTACACCAGTGCCCTCATAAGTTGGCTTTAAATACAAAGTACCTTCTGACAAGACTCTTTAAGGATATTTAATGGTAGAAAGTGAGCTCTAAATTTTTATCTCTTTGGTATGGCATCTTATATTTTCATCAATGGAGTTTTTTCATAAAACAGGGGACCCCAAAAAAAAAAAACAACAACAGGGGACCCAAAGATTGTAATCTGTCAATTTTTGAACTTTTTCCAGTAGCTTAAACCATAACCAACTTTGCTTTTCCAAAATTGTCAAATCATGGTAAAAGATCAAATTATACAGAAATAGAGGATTATAAATATTATTTAAAATAAAATTCTTGATACTTTATGTAAGTTATTGTGGTAATTATTCACTATAACAAATCATTTTCTTAGATGCCACTCATTTATTCATTAACACTTATTTTTCTTATGTTCCCATCATCTTCTTACCCTCTCTTTACTATTCCTGCTTTCTTTCCTTCTTCATGTGTTTGATCTTTCATTTATTTATTCACTTGATAAATAGTTACTGAATTCTATAAATATATCAGACATTGCTAGATTCCAGTGATATGAAAGGCTGCTGCTACTTCTGCTAAGTCGCGTCAGTTGTGTCTGACTCTGTGCAACCCCATAGACGGTAGCCCACCAAGCTCCTCTGTCCACAGGATTCTCCAGGCAAGAATACTGGAGTGGGTTACCATTTCCTTCTCTAGATATGAAATGAGTATGACAGAAAATGATTTTTTAAGGGACCTGGAGACTGTCTAGTGGGAAAGACAAAAACATAAAAATATAAAAAACAACTATAGTGTTAGAACGATTTTTAATGTAAAAAAATTGTTTCAAAAGATAAAAAGAAATTTTTCTTTTTCATTGAATGAAACATTCTTTAAATTGTATAGTGCCTTACAATTTTCAGAAGTTTCACTCACATAATTTTATATAATCACTAATAATCCTTTTTACCTCTTATGACTTTATTGCTTCTCTCCTTTTCCCTCTCCCCACTGGCAACTACTAGTTTATTCTCTATATTTATGAGTCTTCTTTTTTGTTTTATTCAATAGTCTGTTGTATTTTTTAGATTCCACATATAGGTAATAGCATACAATCTTTGTCTTTATCTGACTTATTTCACTTAGCATAACACCCTCCAACTCCATCCATGTTGCTACAAATGGCATATTTCATGCTTTTTTATGGTCGAGTGTGTAAATATATATGCATATACATATATATATATATATATATCACATCTATTTCATCTGTTCATCTGTTGATAGATACATGGGTTGCTTCCATACTGTAGCAATTATAAGTAATGCTACTATGAACATTGTGGTGCATGTATCTTTTCTAACTAGTGTTTTTGTTTTTTTCAGATATATACTCAGGAGTGAAATTGCTGGGTCATATGTTAGTTCTCTTTTTTGAGAAACCTCTATATTGTTTTCCATAGTGGCTGCACAAATTTACACCCCTAGCAACAGTATTCAAGGGTTCTCTTTTCTCCATCTCCTTGCCAACATTTGTTATTTGTGTTCTTTTTAATGATATTTATTCTGATAGGTGTGAGGTGCTATCTCATTGTGGCTTTGATTTGCGTTTCCCTGATGATTGACATTCAGCATCTTTTCATGTGCTTGTTGGCCATCTGCATTTCCTCTTTGGAGAAATATATATTTAATTCTCCTGCTCATTTTTTTCAGCTGGTTTTTTTATTTTTAATTTAAATTTATTTATTTTAATTGGAAGCTAATTACTTTACAGTATTGTATTGGTTTTGCCATACATCAGCATGAATCTGCCACGGTGTACATGTGTTCCCCATCCTGAACCCCCTCCCACCTCCCTCCCCATACCATCCCTCTGGGTCATCCCAGTGCACCAGCCCCATGCATCCTGTAACCTGCTGGACTGGAGATTCATTTCTTATATAATATTATACATGTTTCAATGCTGTTCTCCCAAATCAACCCACCCTCTCCCTCTCCCACAGAGTCTAAAAGACTGTTCTATACATCTGTGTCTCTTTTGCTGTCTCGCATACAGGGTTATCTTTACCATCTTTCTAAATTCCATATATATGTGTTAGTATACTGTATTGGTGCTTTTCTTTTTGGCTTACTTCACTCTGTATAATCAGCTCCAGTTTCATCCACCTCATTAGAACTGATTCAAATGTTTTCTTTTTAACAGCTGAGTAATACTCCATTGTGTATATGTACCACAGCTTTCTTATCCATTCATCTGCTGATAGACATCTAGGTTGCTTCCATGTCCTGGCTATTATAAACAGTGCTGTGATGAACATTGGGGTACACGTGTCTCTTTCAATTCTGGTTTCCTCAGTGTGTATGCCAATCAGTGGGATTGCTGGGTCATAAGGCAGTTCTATTTCCAGTTTTATAAGGAATCTCCACACTGTTCTCCATAGTGGCTATACTAGTTTGCATTCCCACCAACAGTGTAAGAGGGTTCCCTTTTCTCCACACCCTCTCCAGCATTTATTGCTTGTAGACTTTTGGATCGCAGCCATTCTGACTGGCGTGAAATGGTACCTCATTGTGGTTTTGATTTGCTTTTCTCTGATAAGGAGTGATGTTGAGCATCTTCTCATGTGTTTGTTAGCCATCTGTATGTCTTCTTTGGAGAAATGTCTATTTAGTTCTTTGGCGCATTTTTTGATTGGGTGGTTTATTTTTCTGGAATTGAGCTGCAGGAGTTCCTTGTATATTATTGAGATTAGTTGTTTGTCAGTTGCTTCATTTGCTATTATTTTCTCCCATTCTGAAATCATGTCATGTTTTGTTTTTTGATGTTGAGTTATATGAGCTAGTTATATATGTTGAATATTAATCTCTGACCAGTCATAGCATTTCCAAATATCTTCTCCCATTCAGTAGGTTATTTTCTCATTTTGTTAATTGTTTCCTTTGCTGTGCAAAAGATTTTAAGTTTAATTAGTTTCCTTTTGCTTATTTTTCCTTTTGTTTCCTTTCCTTTACAAGATGGATGGAGAATAATTACCCTTTATGGACCTATATCTTAGGTCTTCAAAAATATGATCAGTATGCTTTGGATTAGGAAAAGTTGGTGAATAATTTTGGGAAGCTCCTTCAGGATGTAGCCTCTCAATGTCTGAAAAGTTGAGTGGACATCACCCAGGCAAGGCATGGACCAGGAGTAGGAGAGAAAAGAGTTGTTAATGTAGAGTAGGAGAGCAAGTAAAGGCAGAGGACTGAGAAAGACTGGAACCCTAAGAGTTTTATTGTATCCAGGACACCTGAAGCAAAGTGACAAAAGATTGGTGGGATACCCAGATTGTGCTAGTGGTAAAGAACTCGCCTGCCAATGCAGGAGAGGTAAGAGACGCAGGCTTGATCCCTGGGTCAGGAAGATCCCCTGGAGAAGGACATGGCAACCCACTCCAGTATTCTTGCCTGGAGAATCCCATGAATAGAGAAGCCTGTCAGACTACAGTCCATAGGGTCACAAAGAGTTGGACATGACTGAAGCGACTTACCAGGTATGCACAATGGAATAAAATTAAAGAGAGTGTTGGAAATCATTCTCAAGGCTAGACATAGTTTCTTTGAAACAGAAGGATCTCGGTGTCTTCTGCCCCATGCCAAGCTGCTCCAAACTAATTAATGTTGCTGCTGCTCTCATAACTGGATGTGATATCACATTAGTGGTTTGAAACTAGCCATGGGAAATTATTTACACTGTAGAAATCAACAAGTGTTACAAATCAGCTTCCCCACCCTTCCTCAAAGACCCAGTTGTTAAACATTGGATCATGGAAAAAGCAAGAGAGTTCCAGAAAAACATCTATTTCTGCTTTATTGACTATGCCAAAACCTTTGACTGTGTGGATCACAATAAACTGTGGAAAATTCTGAAAGAGATGGGAATACCAGACCACCTAAACTGCCCCTTGAGATATCTGTATGCAGGTCAGGAAGCAACAGTTAGAACTGGACATGGAACAACAGACTGGTTCCAAATAGGAAAAGGAGTACGTCAAGGCTGTATATTGTCACCCCGCTTATTTAACTTATATGCAGAGTACATCATGAGAAACGCTGGACTGGAAGAAACACAAGCTAGAATCAAGATTGCCGAGAGAAATATCAATAACCTCAGATACGCAGATGACACCACCCTTATGGCAGAAAGTGAAGAGGAACTAAAAAGCCTCTTGATGAAAGTGAAAGAGGAGAGTGAGAAAGTTGGCTTAAAGCTCAACATTCAGAAAACGAAGATCATGGCATCCGGTCCCATCACTTCATGGGAAATAGATGGGGAAACTGTGGAAACAGTGTCAGACTTTATTTTTGGGGGCTCCAAAATCCCCGCAGATGGTGACTGAGGCCATGAAATTAAAAGACACTTACTCCTTGGAAGAAAAGTTATGACCAACCTAGACAGCATAGTCAAAAGCAGGGACATTACTTTGCCGACTAAGGTCCATCTAGTCAAGGCTATGGTTTTTCCAGTAGTCATATGTGGATGTGAGAGTTGGACTGTGAAGAAGGCTGAGTGCCAAAGAATTGATGCTTTTGAAGTGTGGTATTGGAGAAGACTCTTGAGAGTCCCTTGGACTGCAAGGAGATCTAACCAGTCCATTCTGAAGAAGATCAACCCTGGGATTTCTTTGGAGGGAATGATGCTGAAGCTGAAACTCCAGTACTCTGGCCACCTCATGTGAAGAGTTGACTCATTGGAAAAGACTCTGATGCTGGGAGGGATTGGGGGCAGTAGGAGAAAGCGACGACCAAGGATGAGATGGCTGGATGGCATCACGGACTCAATGGACATGAGTGAGTGAACTCCGGGAGATGGTGATGAACAGGGAGGCCTGGCGTGCTGCGATTCTTGGAGTTGCAAAGAGTTGGACATGACTGAGTGACTGAACTGAACTGAACTGACTGCATGAAATCATAATTATTTAATGTATTGTAATTTTAAAGTACAAACTTTTATACATGTGGTACATAGGTCTCTATTTATACTCTACAAATGTTAGGAGGTCTCTATCTATACCTACAAATGTAAGGTAAGCCTGTGTTGTTGCATAGCTGCTTAAATTAAAGGATATGTATGGTTGTCTCTCATTAGATAAAAAAGGGTGAACACTCTGTCTTGGTACTATATGGGAGTCACAAATATCTATAATAATTCTCATGCTCCATTTCTTCTATATGTAACAGTAAGAGGATGAATAATCATATTTTGTGTTTATGGCTTTAGACTCCTCATCCTTTTGAGAAATGAATAAGAAAGTGCCCTTTTGAATTCTCTAGAACTCAGAGGTAACCAGGGCCATATTCAAGAATTTTATGGCATGTCATACACCATGATAAGGAACTTGTTTTGTAGGGGGCATTCTGGAAGTCTCCATAGTATAGATCTAGACATTACCCAGGCCATAGTATAAAGCTTATATTTCTATTTGGGACTCTAGGAATGGTTTTTGTTTTTGTTTTTAAATAATATCTTGAAATTCATGTCTAAGTAGATATAGGATAAAATGCCTACAGCTGGTTTTCAATATTTTAAAATGTATATATAAAATGTCTGGGAGAGTAATTTTAAATGATTCTCTTCTCTCAGTCTCAGAAATTCTGACTCAGCACATTATATATTGGGTGAGGTCCAGAAATTTAATTTTTAATAAATGTAGCAGTTATTTTTAGGAACATGGATATAGATAGTACTTAAAAGATATTGGCTCATAATCAAAAGTATCTAACATAAAATTTTATAATTTCTTTTAATTTTTTGCTATCATAGAAAAGAATTGACCTTAATGGATAGATTTTGGACCACTCATATATACCATGGGTATTATGGATTGAGTTGTGTGCCCTCAAAATTCAAATGTTTTAGTGCTAACTCCCAATGTGACTGTATTTGGATATTAGGTATTTAAAGAGGTAATTAAGGTTAAGTGAAGTGTCCTTATAAGAAGAATAAGAGACACCATGAGCGCATGTGCACAAAGGAGAGGCCACATGAGAACACAGGGAGAAAGTGATGTCTGCAAGTTAGGAAGAGTGGTCTCATCAGAAACCAACCCTATGAGCACCTTGGTCTTGAGCTTTAAGACTCTGGAACTGTGAGAAAACATACTTCTGCTGTTTGAGACACTCGATCTGTGGTATTCTGTACAGTGGTCTGAGCAGACTAGCAACATAGGCTAAAATATTTTTTAAAAAAAATAGTGAGTGGCAGATGAAGTCAATATGATGGTCTTTAGCATGATAAAAATACTTCCCATGGAAGTTGTATTCTATCATTATAAGAGGACCTTTGTTTAATTTCTCAGATTCCGACAAGAGGGCCATCCATACTTGCCAAAGTAATTTCTCTGACTTTGAAAGTTCTTAAATGGGCATTTCCAAGGACAGACTCTCAAACTCCTTTTTCTTTGCTTCATTGGTTGACCCATTCTTCCTTTGGATTCATTCCTTTTATAAGTTGTTTTTTAACCCTGAATATTCATTGGAAGGACTGATGCTGAAGCTGAAGCTCCAATACTTTGGCCACCTGATGAGAAGAGCCAACTCACTGGAAAAGACCCTGATGCTGGGAAAAATTGAGGGCAGGAGGAGAGGGGATGACAGAAGATGAAATTGTTGGATGGCATCGTCGACTCAATGGACATGTCTGAGCCAACTCCAGGAGACTGAAAGACAGGGAAGCCTGGCGTTCTGCAGTCCATTTGATCACAAAGAGTCAGACATGACTGAGTTACTGAACAACAAAATCAACACAATCAACAAAATTAGAGTTTGATCTTCCTGACTAGAGACCCTCTATATTTTTCTAAAATAACTTGGCATGCTTCTATTCAAATACATCCCACATGAGTCATGAAGTCAATATGTAGAGAAAGATCTTTCTGTGCATGTGTGTGTATTGGGCAGACAGGAAATCAGGGTGAGCAGCGGGGCTACCATGAACCCTCCAAAGTGGATTTTCCTCCAGGGAACTTCCATAGTCGAACAAACAAAGAAACTGGAGATGAATGATGCACTAAACCCTCTTTTTTAGGAAACTGGCAACAGATTTTTTTAAAGTGTTTTCTCAGAAGGCAGAACTGTTGTTTAAGAGGGTGACTTCACCTCATGAACACAATGGATAACTGAGTGTTTATGCTGATTAAAATAGATGTACTAGCATCTATAAGACGCAGTGCCAGGTCCTCTTCTTCTGAATTCAGATTAGTTTTTCCCTAGTCACTTTTCAATTGTAAGTATCTATTATAAATAAGTTAGTTTTAAATAAGCTATTTCTAAACGCCCGAGGAAGTATATTTTTCACATTTCTTTTTATTTGCTGTGGTAAAAAGAGAAACCTCTGTCTCAGTCACTGTGATTATTAAGTCATTTCTCCACAGGTTTCCAGGGACCCTCTGCTAACTAATTTCCATTTTCAGTTGCTGATGACTATGTTCATTCAACTAGGGTGATGGAGTTTCTTTTCATTGGTTTTAAAATAGGGTCTTTTATGGAAGGTTTCTGCATATCACTGCTGAAGGTGCAGTATGCCATTTGTTTTCGTTAAAAGTTTCATTTGGGTCATACATGACTGAAGACACCTGGATGGCAAGTTTTGCCCTGAATTTCCTAAATTTATTACTGACGTGATGTAGTCTTCAAGTATCCCATAGAGGGGAGGGAAATAATAGTGATCATTAATAATTATCCTTTCTCTGTACCCAGTACTTGGCACGACACCTTCTAATACTATTTCTATTTTCCAGATGAATAAACTGAGGAACAATAGGTGAAGCATATTAGCTTGGGTGTTGAATGGTACGAAGAGAATTGTACTAGCTTCCTCCATTAGGAAAGGAGGTACCTGGCTTTAATCCCTGTTCTGTCTGAAACAAATCTAGGGTGACCTGTTAGTTCTGATTTTCCCAGTGCTTCTTATTTAGCACTGAAAATCTTTCATCCTGTCAATCTTTAGTAATCTGGGCCAGTCTTAGGTTCTTCTCACAGTATCACATTGTTAGTTCATGCTAGGCTTTAATCTATAGATTTGCTAAATCAATTATTTTTTTAAAGTAAATATCAGTATGAAGTGGACACTATTTAAAAAATATTAACCAAAGTTTTTCTCTGCTATGTTTGCTTATACACAGTGCCCTTTCTTATAATCAATGAACTAGGACATTCTGTGCTCATTGTTTTCAAGGGAGAGCTTTCAATCAGGAAGAGTTGTTTCCTTGTCTATTTAAAGTTTAGTTCCTTTAAGAAATGGGAAAGTCTTTAATAAGGACAATAAATTCAGCGATATATCATATATGATGATGTATAAATAAGAACTCACATCCTGGAAAATCATGATGATGTTGGTAGCTAAGTTATGTTGGGCACTTGCTGTATTTAAGACATCTTTCTATGTGCTTTACAAGTGTCATCTTAAAATTTCTATATGACTTGTGTATGCCTTATTGTATAGATGAGGAAACTAAAGAGAGACTACAGAGAGACTGAGTAAAGTTTCTAAGTGCGAACAGGCAGATTCAATATTCAACATCAGACAACTGGACTCCAGACTCTGTGCTCTTCATTACTGTGCCCTGCTCAAGAGAAAGTGATAACAGTGATTGTAGACAGACAGGGTCGATTGGAGGGAAAGAGATGAGGAATTAGATGGTAGTCATTGCTTGAGAAGAGGCTCAATAACTACTCAATCTTTCAGGGAAACCTTGGGAAGAACAGGTGAAAAAAAATCAAGATGTGTTTTGAGGGAATCTGAAGAAGAATAGATTTATATTCCATTCCAAGTAGACACAAGATAGGGCAGGATCCCAGAATAGAGATCACCTTATGGTTGATCTAAGAGTTTCTTTCGGAGATAACAGGGATCACCTAGGATTTGGTCCATGTCCACATAACAAAAACTCAAAATAAGAGAGGCTCAAATGAGTAGGAGGGTTTTTTCTTTTTGTTTGTTTTAAAATGACTGTACAAGCCATAGTTCAGTTCAGTTCAGTCACTCAGTCATGTCCGACTCTTTGCGACCTCATGAATCACAGCACGCCAGGCCTCCCTGTCCATCACCAACTCCTGGAGTTCACTCAGACTTACATCCATCAAGTCAGTGATGACATCCAGCCATCTCATCCTCTGTCGTTCCCTTTTACTCCTGCCCCTAATCCCTCCCAGCATCAGAGTCTTTTCCAATGAGTCAACTCTTCACATCAGGTGGCCAAAGTACTGGAGTTTCAGCTTTAGCATCATTCCTGCCAAAGAAATCCCAGGGCTGATCTCCTTCAGAATGGACTGGTTGGATCTCCTTGCAGTCCAAGGGACTCTCAAGAGTCTTCTCCAACACCACACTTCAAAAGCATCAATTCTTCAGCCCTCAGCTTTCCTCACAGTCCAATTTGCACATCCATACATGACCACAGGAAAAAACATAGCCTTGACTAGACAGACCTTAGTCGGCAAAGTAACGTCTCTCCTTTTGAATATGCTATCTAGGTTAATCATAACTTTTCTTCCAAGGAGTAAGCGTCTTTTAATTTCATGGTTGCAATCACCATCTGCAGTGATTTTGGAGCTCCAAAAAATAAAGTCTGACACTGTTTCCACTGTTTCCCCATTTATTTCCCATGAAGTGATGGGACCAGATGTCATGAACTTCATTTTCTGAATGTTGAGCTTTAAGCCAACTTTTTCACTCTCCTCTTTCACTTTCATCAAGAGGCTTTTTAGGTCCTCTTCACTTTCTGCCATAAGGGTGGTGTCATCTGCATATCTGAGGTTATTGATATTTCTGACGGCAATCTTGATTCCAGCTTGTGTTTCTTCCAGTCCAGCATTTCTCATGATGTACTCTGCATATAAGTTAAATAAGCAAGGTGACAATATACAGCCTTGATGTACTCCTTTTCCTATTTGGAACTAGTCTGTTGTTCCATGTCCAGTTCTAACTGTTGCTTCCTGACCTGCATATAGGTTTCTCAAGAGACAGGTTAGGTGGTCTGGTATGTCCATCCCTTTCAGAATTTTCCACAGTTTATTGTGATCCACACAGTCAAAGTCTTTGGCATAGTCAATAAAGCATAAATAGATGTTTTTCTGGAACTCTCTTACTTTTTTGATGATCCAGCGGATGTTGGCAATTTTTAAAGGCAAGAAGGAGGTTAAAAAAAAAAACAGAGCAAAAAAATATGCCCTTTTTCAAAGTCCAGTTCAATAACTTTCACTTATATCTCAATTGGGCAGAATTTATTCACATTGCTACATTTGGTTGCAAGGCTGTAAACAAGTATAGGCATTTATTAGGCATACTGTTACTCCTAAACAAAATACAAGTTTTTAAACTAAGATAAGGAGAGAATAGATATTGTCTATGGACTGGCCATTTCAACCATGGTCCCATATAGCAGCAGTGGACAAAACCAGTAATGGAAGGAATCCAGTGACCCAAGAATGGCAGAAGAAGCAAAACAGCTCATTCATGGTTCTCAAGAAACAGCATGACCCAGTAAAATTGGAGGGATTCCTGAATGTCAGATGATCCAAAGTTAGCTAAAAGATATTCAGACTCAGAAGTCCATAAGGCCAAGAGGGAGGTACAGCATAGCAGCAGTATTCCTGACAGTTGAAAATAAACATATTGAGAAATGATCTTCCCTGGTATGTGATACTGTGTAAGCAAATACCTCCTAAGTCCCTGAGAACTTGACACAATTCTATGGAAAGGGTACAAGGGCCCCAGCTTGGCTGAAATTCCATTTATTCCACCACAGCAAAATATTAGAGAGAGATTGATTTCACTTTAAGAATAAAGTTACATCTCTTTCACATCTAAAATTGTTGACCAAGATTCAGAAAATTATACACATAAATGAAAAAAAAATGCATCATTACACGTTAGTAACAAGGTTGTACTTGGAACCAAATGAATATTTATGGTACCCTTTGATACAATTTGATTATATTCAGCCTCTTCAGCCCCTATGAGTGTTACTTGAAATACTTGCACATAAATGAGCAATTTCATTATGAATTAGAATGCATGTCTTTGAATTTAACTGTGCTAGTTTGCTGGGGCTGCCATGACAAAGTATTGCCAACTGGTGGTTTAAACAATAGCAGTTCATTTTCTCATAGTTCTAGAGACTAGAAGTCTGAAACTGAGGTGTTGTCAGGGTGGTTGGTTCCTTCTGAAGCTTTCATTTTGGTTTATAGATGGCCATCTTCTCCCCTTGGCTTATCTCTAGGCATTGTTGTAATTGTTTATTTGTTAAGGTATGTCTGACTCTTTGCAACCACATGGACTGCAGCCCACCAGGCTCCTCTATCCATGGGATTTCTCAGACAAGAATACTGGAGTGGGTTGCCATTTCCTTCTCCAGGGGATCTTCCTAACCCAGGGATTGAACACATGTCTCCTGCATTGACAGGTGAATTCTTTACCACTGAGCTACTAGGAAAGCTCCCACCTCTGGGAATATCTGTATCTTAATCACCTTTTCTTATGAAGACACTGATCATAATTGGATTAGGGCCACTTTAATAACCTAATTTTGGCTTAATTGGCTCTTTAAATACCTTGCCTTCAAATATGGTCCCATTCTGAGGTCCTGGGGTTTAGGACATCAACATATAAATTTGATGGTGACACAATCCAGATCTTTCCATAAAAATAATCATGTGCTTATTACATTATTGCATGGCATTTCAGGACCATAGAAAGCACCTAGGTCATCATTATGTTAAAAAATTATTGATTGATCACCCTCTCTTTGCCACACACTGTTAGGAGTTCTAGGATCATAAGACCCCATTATTGTGCAGAGCGTCTCATTGACTGAGGTTTCCAGATATGGAAATGTTACCCAAGGCAATTTATTCTACCTTCTTTCTTATTGAAGTTTATCCTTCTATAGAGGTAGGGAAGAGTCCAAATACTTAAATTATAAATGAGATTAATGCTGTAAATATAGCAAGTATATAATATGTGGTGTGAATAAATGTGAGAACAAAGTATTGCTGCTGAAATTCCTTGTAACTGAGTCTGAAAGTGAAATTAAAGTCACTCAGTTGTGTCCTACTCTTTGCAACCCCAGGGACTGTACAATCTGTGGAATTCTCTAGGCCAGAATACTGGAGTGGAAAGCCTTTCACTTCTCCAAGGGATCCTCCCAATCCAGGGACTGAACCCAGGTTTCCAGCATTACAAGTGAATTCTTTGTCAGCTGAGCCACAAGGGAAGCCCAAGAATACTGGAGTGGGCAGCCTATTCCTTCTCCAGCAGACCTTCTTGACCTAGGATATTCATGGTACATTTTCTCTTTAAAATGGGGATACTAATTATTTATAAAGCTTTGTTAAATAACATGCCATATGACAAGAGCAGTTTTTAAACTCTAATCATACCATACTATATTGTAGTTATTTTTGGAATCTATATTAATATTAATTATAAATTATGAATTGCAGGGAAGAGAAACTCCCTTCATTATCTCAATGCATGTTCATTTCACTCATGAGGGCCCCACAATACATCAAAGAGCTTTGCAGAGCTCCGTCTGATATTACTGTCATTCTTCTTGGCAGAATTGAAGAGCACAAGGATGATATTTGTAGAGTCTATAGTGCTCATCAACTTCTCTCTTTATCCAACTGACTTAGAAGAAACTGTGTATGGGCTTTCCTATTTCTGTTTTTTTTGAGAAATATGCATACCTTTTTAAACTGCTTAAAATATCAGAGGATTATTGTGTTAGCAGATAAGGAAGAACACCTATATGTGAAGGAATATTAAAAATGATTTTGTATCAGTTAGGTTTAGGTTAGCTTATGTTGCAAGAACAAAATAACCCCAAATATCAGCGGCTAAAAAATGTATCTCTTGTTCACACTATATGCCCAAGCAACATAGGCAGGAAAGGTTTTTTCTTCTTTCAGGAATCAACCAAAAAAGAAGTTTTCCTTTGATATACATATCCATCAAGAGAATGCAGTAAATTGCATAACTTATATGTTATATCTTTAGAGTTGCTTATCTTTAGAGTTGCTTATATGTTGTATCTTTAGAGTTGCTTATATGTTATATCTTTAGAGTTGCTTATATGTTGTATCTTTAGAGTTGCTTATATGTTATATCTTCAGAGTTGCTTATATGTTGTATCTTTAGAGTTGCTTCCAGGAAGTGGCATATGCCACATTTGCTTACATTTCCTTGACTAAAGCGAGTTATATTGTTGTTGTGCCAGTTGCTCACTCATGTCCGCCTCTATGTGATCCCAATGACTGCAGCCTGCCAGGCTCCTCTGTCCATGGAGTTCTCCAGACAAGAATGACTAGCGTGCATAGCCATTCCCTCCTCCAGGGGATCTTCCTGACCCAGGGATTGAACCCAGGTCTCCCACACTGCAAGTGGATTCTTTACCATCTGAGCCACCAGGGTAGCCTTCAAAACAAGTCACATGGTCATGCCTAACTCTTGTCATGTGCCTGGAGGTAGATGGAAAGGCTTGGTGAAATGTAATGTCTATCTCTTTTCAATTTATTAATCCCTCCTACATGAGCAAAACCTACCACGTCTCAAGAAATGGTCTAAGTATTGAGGATGTAGGAGTTTTTACAAACCTTATGCTCTAATGATTATATAGTATGTTATGGATATGCATATGACAGATAATATCATAGCAAGAAAATGGATGAAGCAGAGAGACTGCAACTGTATATAAACTGCTAGGGGAGGTTTAACTGAGAATATGAAATGTTATTAAGTTTGTGGAATAGTTAAGAGGGTAACCAAGGCTTATGGGTAACTATCTATTGAACAAGCATGCTAGACAGAGGGAACCGAATGTTCAAAGGCCCTGAGGCAGGAAGATGCTTGGTATTCTTGCAGAGAATTAAGGTTAACATGACTGGAAAAGGGTGGGAAGGGAAGAGAGTAGTAGGGAGTGAGGTTAGAGAGGAATGTAGAGGAAAGAATATATCACACAGGGCCTTATAGATCATAAGAAAGGCTATGATTGTGAGTGAGATAGGAACCTACTTTGTATTTTGAGGAAAGGGTGACCTGATCAAACATATTTTAAAGTCTCAAGAGTTGGGAATGAGCAAGGCAAAAACAGATCAGTAAGCATCTCATTGTTCAGATCAGATAGGATGGAGGCATTGACCAAAATAGCACTGGAAGCAGTAAGAAGAAGTTGGATTCTGGATATGTTTTGAAGTTATGCCCAAGGTATTTGTTAATGGCTTAGGTTTCAAATAAGAATTTTAACTGAGTCTCAATATTAAAAAGTAATGAGAAATGTCAGGCTGGATAAGTTACAAGCTGGAATCAAGATAGGTGGGAGATACATCAGCAACTTCAGATATGCAGATGATACCCCTCTAATGGTAGAAAGCAAAGAGGAACTAAAAAGTCTCTTGATGAAAGTGAAGGAGGAGAGTAAAAGAGCCAGCTTAAGACTAAATATTTAAAAAATTTGGATCATGGCACCCAGCCCTATTACTTCATGGCAAATAGAGGGAGAAAATGTGGAAGTAGTGACAGATTTCTTCTTGGGCTCTAAAATCACTTCCGATGGTGACTGCAGCCATGAAATCAGAAGACAATTGCTTCTTGGAAAGAAAGCTATGATAAACCTAGACAGTGTGTTGAAAAGCAGAGACATTACTCTGCCAACAAAGATACATATAGTCAAGGTACAAAGAGGTACATATGATCTTTCCGGTGGTTACATACGGGTGCAAGAGCTGGAACGTAAAGAAGGCAGAGTGCCAAAGAATAGATGCTTTCGAACTGTGGTGCTGGAGAAGACTCCTGAAAGTCCTTTGGACAGCAAGGAGATCAAACTAGTTACTCTAAAGGGAAATGAACACTGAATATTCATTGGAAGGACTGCTGTTGAAGCTGAAGCTCCAGTATTTTGGTCATCTGATGAGAACAACCAGCTCATTGGAAAAGTCCCTGATGCTGGGAAAGATTGAGAGCAGAAGGAGAAGAGGGTGTCAGAGGATGAGATGGCTGGATGGAATCACTGATCAATGGACACAAATTTGGGCAAACTTCAAGAGATGGTGAGGGACAGGGAAGTCTGGCGTGCAGCAGTCCATGGGTTCGCAGGGTTGGACATGACTAGATGACTAAACAACAACATTAAAATGTAGAGACTGAAAAAAGATACAACTGATCTATAAGAAAACTTGCATGTTGTGGACAGAATTTTCCTATGGTAATAGGAGAAATCAAGGCAATACCAATGCTTATTTCCCCCTTCATTCCTCTGCCTCTTATAATCCTATATGACCATGTGCTTACCTCAATTTTAATCTTTATATTACTTAATTTCCTCTCTGGCTAAACCGAATAACAGAGGAAGAAGCTATTCTTTTTCCTTCTCTATTTCTTTCGAAATCTAGAACTTTGTCTATGAGAGAATGTGTACTCCATCAGTTCAGCTCAGTTCATTTCAGTCTCTCAGTCGTGTCCGACTATTTGCGACCCCATGAATTGCAGCACGCCAGGCCTCCCTGTCCATCACCAACTCCCGGAGTTCACTCAGACTCACGTCCATCGAGTCAGTGATGCCATCCAGCCATCTCATCCTCTGTTGTCCCCTTCTCCTCCTGCCCCTAATCCCTCCCAGCATCAGTCTTTTCCAATGAGTCAACTCTTCACATCAGGTGGCCGAAGTATTTGAGTTTCAGCTTTAGAATCATTCCTTCCAAAGAAATCCCAGGGCTGATCTTCAGAATGGACTGGTTGGATCTCCTTGCAGTCCAAGGGACTCTCAAGAGTCTTCTCCAACACCACAGTTCAAAAGCATCAATTCTTCAGCCCTCAGCTTTCCTCACAGTCCAACTCTCACATCCATACATGACCACTGGAAAAACCATAGCCTTGACTAGATGGACCTTAGTCGGTAAAGTAATGTCTCTGCTTTTGAATATACTATCTAGGTTGGTCATAACTTTTCTTCCAAGGAGTAAGCGTCTTTTAATTTCATCGTTGCAATCACCATCTGCAGTGATTTTGGAGCCCAAAAATATAAAGTCTGACACTGTTTCCACTGTTTCTCCATCTATTTCCCGTGAAGTGATGGGACCGGATGCCATGATTTTCGTTTTCTGAATGTTGAGCTTTAAGCCAACTTTTTCACTCTCCTCTTTCACTTTCATCAAGAGGTTTTTTAGGTCCTCTTCACTTTCTGCCATAAGGGTGGTGTCATCTGCATATCTGAGGTTATTGATATTTCTCCTGGCAATCTTGATTCCTGCTTGTGTTTCTTCCAGTCCAGCGTTTCTCATGATGTACTCTGCATATAATAGAAGACATTAAGTGAAGAGAATACGAAGAGTGACGTTAGGGGGAAAACGAAGTCACAAAGCTGCTCCCTGAATCATAGTCAAATAGGGTAGAAGGCTTTGCTTATTCTGATGTGTACCCTTTCCAGATGGCGGTGATGTTAGAACTGTTTTACAAACTACTGGTATCTAGTTGCAGATCCTTTAATTTTTCTTAGATTATCTGCTATTATCCACTTCTTCTGAAAGTTATGAGTTAACCCTCCAAGGAGTGCATTGTGTATTATATTGGAATTTATTGAATGAACCTGAGAAAAACATATGGTTCCTGGTGACTCAGACAGAAAAGATTCCATCTGCATTGTGTGAGACTCAGGTTGGATCACTGGGTAAGGAAGATTCCCTGGAGAAGGGAGTGGCAAGCCACTCCTGTATTCTTGTCTGGAGAATCCCAATGGACAGAGGAGCCTGGCTGGCTACAGTCCATGGAGCTGCAAAGAGTCAGACATGACTGACTCATTAACATGTTCACCTTTCACTTCCAAGAAAATCATGCAATTCTGTTTATATAAAAAATTGTTTCTTAATGAGAGTGAGTAAAAAGAGACCCATTAGGTATTCCCAGAATCTTAGGTCACACTTGTATTCTTAAGTGATATACCTCACATTAGATTATATTCTAGTACCTAATTATTTGTGGTATTTGATTATGAACCAGAGACTGTGGCAGACACCATGGTTACAGAGGACATGACCAATCCAGACGCTAACCAAGTAATTCCAAGTGTGATCTGTGTTACCAAAGTGAATGTAAAGAGCCCTCTGGAAGCCTAAAATATAGTTCAGGCAGCAAAGAGCAATATTTGCAAACTGCTTAAACCCACTTATGAATGGAAGATCTACATCACGAGGCTGGCAAACTATAGCTTGTGGGCCAGCTGCCTGTTTTTGCAAGTACATTTTTGGAATCCAGCTCTATTCATTCTTTTAAGTGTTATCTATGTATATTTTCTCACCACAAGGGAGAGTTGAACAGTCCAGTCGTGATAGAAAACTTTTAGACTTACAAACCTAAAATGTTTACTATCTAGCCCTCTGAAAAAAATGTTCCTGACCTCTGGTCTATAAATGATTAATAACAACCACAGAAATACTCATAAATTTAAGTGTGATGAGCACTAAAAGCTATTCTTTCTGGTTCTATCACCTAGGGTTGGCGCTGACAATATTCTTAGCTGGTTGGCTTATGAAAGCAAATCTGGCAAATAAGAGCATTTCTCCATGCTGAACTGAAGGTAAGCATTGGTCTTGATGGATTACTTGTACACAAGGCCATAAGACCCTTTCTAAACATGTGGCAATTGGTTTACACCCCACTCTTAATATTGAGAAATATAGCACAGAAGCTATCTCCAATTCAAGTGTTGATTTATTCACACTGGCAATTCTTGAGCTCATGTTTGCCCTGTCATAACCATAAAGATATTGAAATTAAAGTTGAGTTGAATTGACAGACAGCAAAAATATAGCTGAACTTGTCCAAGTACATTTTTTATTTATAAGATTCAGCATAGTGTATTATATTGGCATTTAATGAAGATCAAAAACATTCCCAAACTGAGAAATAACCTGGGATAGAATAGAAAATTTCCCAGCAGTTTCCCACTCATCAGGTTATATATATATATATATATAAATATATATATATATATATATACACACACATACATATACATATATAGTTATGACCAACCTAGACAGCTCTTGAGGAATCTGTATGCAGGTCAGGAAGCCACAGTTAGAACTGGACATGGAACAACAGACTGGTTCCAAATAGGAAAAAGAGTATGTCAAGGCTGTTTATTGTCACCCTGCTTATTTAATTTATATGCAGAGTACATCATGAGAAATGCTGGACTGGAAGAAACACAAGCTGGAATCAAGATTGCCGTCAGAAATATCAATAACCTCAGATATGCAGATGACACCACCCTTATGACAGAAAGTGAAGAGGAACTAAAAAGCCTCTTGATGAAAGTGAAAGAGGAGAGTGAAAAAGTTGGCTTAAAGCTCAACATTCAGAAAACGAAGATCATGGCATCTGGTCCCATCACGTCATGGGAAATAGATGGGGAAACAGTAGAAACAGTGTCAGACTTTATATTTTTGGGCTCCAAAATCACTGCAGATGGTGACTGCAGCCATGAAATTAAAAGACACTTACTCCTTGGAAGAAAAGTTATGACCAGCCTTGATAGTATATTCAAAAGCAGAGACATTACTTTACTGACTAAGGTCTGTCTAGTCAAGGCTATGGTTTTTCCAGTGGTCATGTAGGGATGTGAGAGTTGGACTGTGAGGAAAGCAAAGGGCTGAAGAATTGATGCTTTTGAACTGTGGTGTTGGAGAAGACTCTTGAGAGTCCCTTGGACTGCAAGGAGATCCAACCAGTCCATTCTGAAGGAGATCAACCCTGGGATTTCTTTGGCAGGAATGATGCTAAAGCTGAAACTCCAGTACTTTGGCCACCTGATGTGAAGAGTTGACTCATTGGAAAAGACTCTGATGCTGGGAGGGATTAGGGGCAGGAGGAAAAGGGGACGACAGAGGATGAGATGGCTGGATGGCATCACTGACTCGATGGACTTGAGTCTGAGTGAACTCCGGGAGTTGGTGATGGACACGGAGGCCTGGCGTGCTGCGATTCACGGGGTCGCAAAGAGTCGGACACGACTGAGCGACTGTACTTAAATGAACTGAACTGAACTGAGACAGCTTATTAAAAAGCAGAGACATTACTTTGCCAACAAAGGTCCGTCTAGTCAAGGCTATGGTTTTTCCAGTAGTCATGTATGGATATGAGAGTTGGACTATAAAGAAAGCTGAGTGCTGAAGAATTGATGCTTTTGAACTGTGGTGTTGGAGAAGACTCTTGAGAGTCCATTGGACTGCAAGGAGATCCAACCAGTCCCATCCTAAAGGAGATCAGTCCTGAATATTCATTGGAAGGACTGATGCTGAAGCTGAAACTCTAATACTTTGGCCACCTGATGCAAAGAACGGACTCATTTGAAAACATCCTTATGCTGGGAAAGATTGATGGTGGGAGGAGAAGGGGACAACATAGGGTGAAATGGTTGGATGCATCACTGACTCAATGGACATGAGTTTGAGTAAGCTCCAGGAGTTGGTGATGGACAGGAAAGCCTGGCATGCTGCAGTCCATTGGGTCACAAAAACTCAGACATGACTGAGAGACTGAACTGAATTGAACTGATATATATGTATATATATATAAATAGCTGCACCAAGTCCTAGTTGCTGCACATGGAATCTTCAATCTTTGTTGTATGTGGGATTTAGTTTCTTGATCAGAGATCGAACCCAGGCCTGCTACATCGAGAGAGCAAGATTGTAGCTACTAAACTCCACAAAAGTTCCAGAGTATTTTTTTTTAAATTTTTATTTATTTTACTGAAGCACAGTTGTTTTCCAATGTGTTAGTGTTAGTTTCAGGGGAATAGTAATGTGATTCAGTTATGTGTATCAATATATACATATCAATATATAGGGCTTCCCTGGTGGTTCAGTGGTAAAAGAATCCACCTGCCAATGCAGGATTGCATGAGATGCCAGTTTGATACCTGGGTTGGGAAGATTCCTTGGAGTAGGAAATGGCACCACAGTTTAATATTTTTGCCTAGAGAATACCAAGAACAGAGGAGCCTGGCAGACCACAGTCCATAGGGCCGTGAAGAGTCAGACAACTGAGCCAGCCCACATGTTATCTATGTACATATATGTGTATGTATGAAAGATTGAAGGCAGGAGGAGAAGGGGACGACAGAGGATGAGATGGTTGGATGACATCACCGACTCAATGGAGATGAGTTTAAGTAAACTCTGGCAGTTGGTGATGGACAGGGAGGCCTGGTGTGCTGCAGTCCATGGGGTCACAAAGAGTTGTACACAACTGAGTGACTGAACAGAACTGAACTGATATATACACGTATATGTATATTCTTTTTCAGATTATTTTTCCTTATAGGTTATTACAAAATATTGAGGGTAATTTCCTGTGCTATTGTTAGGTTTTACACAGCACGCAGTGTGAATGGTGCACCTTGGAGGTGTTGATGCAATGATACAGTGACTATTATTACTGGGAAAAGAACAACCCCTCCAAAAAAAAAAAAAATAGCATTTATGGAGCTCCTTACCAAACTAGGAGTTTTAAGCAAATGTCAATAATCACACTTGAGTTTTATTAATTTCATACTTCTAAAAAGAATGTTATTCTTCCAGTCAAGTTTTATAATTTCCCTTTTTAAAAATTCACAATAGTTTTGAATTCCTTTATTCCCTTTCAGTATTCAGCTACATTTACTGAACATTCATCAGCACAGTGAATTGATCATCTGAGCAGTCCCAGTAGGAATGGTGGGACAGGTCCATTGTCTTTAAAGAAGATACAACCTAAAAAGGGAAGGAGAATAAATTCTAAACTAGTTTGTAAAGAAAATAATAAAGCACTCAATGCACACATGTGCATACATGCTAAGTGGCTTCAGTCATGTCCAACTTTTTGCAACCCTATGAACTTTAGCCCACCCGACTCCTCTGTCCATGGGATTCTCCAAGAAAGAATACTAGAGTGCGTTGCCATGCCCTCCTCCAGGGGATCTTCCTGACCCAGAGATTGGACACATGTCTCTCACGTCTCCTGCAGTGGCAGGCAGGTTCTTTACCACTAGCGCCACTTAAGAAGTCCAATATACGCATAGTGGAAGTTGAACAGTCTTGTCGGACTCTTTGTGACCCCATGGACTATACAGTCCATGGAATTCTCCAGGCCAGAATACTGGAGTGGGAAGCCTTTCCATTCTCCAGGGGATCTTCCCAACCCAGGGATCAAACCCAGATCTCCCGTGTTGCAGGGAGATTTTTTTACCAACTAAGCCACCAGGTAAGCCCAAGAATACTGGAGTTGGCAGCCTATCCCTTCTTCAGTGGATCTTCCTGACCCAACAATTGAACTGGGATCTCCTGCATTGCAGGTGGATTCTTTACCAGCTGAGCTACCATACACTCACACAAAACATTCATAGAAGATATGGGGAGATGGGATTTCCTGGAATATTGGATTGATTGTTGGCTACAACATCTGAGAAGAAATTTGATTGCAGTGAGCTTTAAATGGAATTTGGAAGGAAAGACTTCAAGACATTTGAAAGATAACAGATCATGGTTGATAAACTATAGTCCAGATCTGGCTTGCTGGCTGTTTTGGCAGTTTTAGTGGAATATAGTCATTGCCATTTGTTTATGTTTATGTTTATTTGTTAAAGGCTGCTTTTATGTCACAAGGGCAGAATTGAGTAGTTTCAGCAGAGTTGATATAGCCTACAAACCCAAAATTATTTACAATCTGGCCTTTTACAAAATGATTTGCTACTCTGCCTTAGAAGAGTAAGAAACTAGAGGCAGACATACTGACTATCAAAAAATTCTTATATCTGCAAAATGGGCCATGGATATTTATGTATTGTCTTCTTTATTTCTGGCACAAAGGTAGATACAAATTAAAATTAATATATGAGATGATCACATAATTGCTTGAGCTTTGATTCCTGCTTGACAGATAGGAATAATGTCACCTACAAACAGATCTTTAAGAGGATTATACAGAGAAAGTCCTTTTCCTGTGAAATGTGACACTGTTATTACTCTGGGGCTGGCTTCCCAATGGGGTTTCCCAGGTGGTGCAGTGGCAAAGAATCCACCTGCCAATGCAGGAGACTCAAGAGACTTGGGTTTGATCCCTGAATCAGGAAGATCCCCTGGAGAAGGGCACGGCAACCCACTCCAGTATTCTTGCCTGGGGAAATCCATGGGCAGAGGAGCCTGGCGGGCTACAGTCCATGCAGTTGCAAAGAGTTAGACATGACTGAGCACAGGTGCGCGTGTGCACACACACACACACACACACACACACGGCTTCCCACTGTCACTGAGTTGTGAATCTCTAGCCGTCACTTTGCTGAATCAAGGTTTACTTACATAAATATTTCTAGCTTTTACAAATACTTAAGCACCTTCTTCTGACTGAGAAACTAGATCTTTCCTCAAGATTTTACTTCTGGACTCCTCCAGTTATCCCAATCATAAATTGCATTTTAGTCTGTGCAGGAAATATACATATGAAAGAGAATATAAGACATTTGACATTAGATGAAACATGTCCTAAACCAACTTAGGATTTTTTGGGAATGGAAATGTCATACTTTGGTCTTCTTTGTTTTGCAAAATTTAAAGTGAGAAACATTTAAGAGAACTACATTATCCACAAAAATATTCTAAATACTGCTATGCTATCCAGTCCAACTGTGAAACTAGTTCTACCTCATGTATAATGCACCAAATACCAAGCTGCAGAATTCAAAGTCATTTTAAGAATTATGGGTGGAGATGAACACATTTCTTTTTAAAAGTACTACTAAATTGAAGGTCATGCAAATATACTACAGACATTTATATTCGTACATTCTAATCCCCCAACTCCTGTCTAAGACTTGAAATGTGCTTCGTGTTTCCAAGTGCTTTCATATTATTGGTTTTATCTCATAATCTGGTTTGGGAGAGAGGATGAAAGTAATTTTTACCTTTCTTTTTCTGATAGAAGGCCTAAGGTGAAGGGACTTCTAGATACACATCAGAATTGTCATTAATGTACAGGTCTTTGGTAATTATTCTGAGGTTCTTGGGAAGGCAAATTTCATATTGCATAAAGCCTTTTCTGGATGTTTAACATTTTACACATATTGAAATATATATTGAGAATTATATATATATATATATATATATATATATATCAGTTCAGTTCAGTTCAGTCGCTCAGTCGTGTCTGACTCTTTGCGACCCCATGAATTGCAGCACGCCAGGCCTTCCTGTCCATCACCAACTCCTGGAGTTCACCCAGACTCACGTCCATCAAGTCAGTGATGCCATCTATGTGTGTGTGTGTGTGTGTGTGTGCATGCTCAGTTGCTTCAGTCGTGTCCAACTCTTTGTGACCCCATGAACCATAACCTGCCAGGTTTCTCTGTCCGTGGGATTCTGTAAGCAAGAATACTGGGTTGGGTTGCCCTGCCTTTCTCTGGGCTATCTTCCAAACCCTGGGAACAAACCCATGCACCCATACATATATGTGTGTATATATATATGTATGTGTATGTGTGTGTGTGTGTTTATGAAGAGAGAGAAAAACTATAGAAATTACATTCACTCTTTGTTATGCAAGTGGTTATTGCTCAGTCATCTTTAAAAGGAAATTTCCTGGATTATGCTTCCTTTCTTCAGTCACAGCAGCTATAGGGCTCAGTGGTTATATTGAGAAGAATGTTACATGTTCCTCAGTTCATGGAAACTTCAAGTCTAGAAAATGGAGGAGTCAAGTTAATATCTCTAGAGACCCACAGGGAGTGTCACGCTCCATAAAGTTGTTTGTGCATTTATATACGTGCATAATCAGCACCTCTTGGCAAGGGGACACAGGTTAAGTACCTTCCATATGCAGCAGGGAAAAGGCCTTTGGCAAGGAGGTCTACCCTTTGGCATGCACAAATTATGCTAGATTAAGTTTCACCATGTCAAAAGGAATGTTCACCATGCTTAATAAGAGGTATTGGGTTAATGCCATACTGAGTTTTTTTTAGCAAGGGAGGGAATGTTCAGATGCTTGGGAAAATAAGGCACCTGGAGGGTGGAGTGAAGGTCACTTACTTGTATTGAAAAATCAATTATTTTTATGGCTACAAATAGAGTTTACAGTATGCCTATGGTCTGTGGGGTGATAAGTACACAGGTACATTTTAGGTACTTTTACAGCCACTCATATTTAATTAACAAAACTGGGGGAGCAACACTATTTTGCCAGACATGACCAGTGGATCCTTCAAGTAGTCTTTTCCAATCTTTTTCTCCCTTTCAGGGAGGAAGTCTGGAGAATACACAGTAGTATCTGCATGTATCCCCAGAACCTCTGCTTTATGTGGCAATTTGTTCTTTCCGTTAATTTTTTGTACAATTACTCTGAATTGGCAACTAAAATGAACTAAATGACAAGCCCTGGATTTCATGTTCAAGGTATTCTCATTTTAAAGATTCAGAGAGTATAAGAGATCCTTTTGTCTTAATAAGATAACATTTTTTAAAGCAACTGTTGATAGATTATGATAAAATTCCAAAACTGACTTAAAGATACGTTTCTGTTCTGAAAAATCTGTTTATTTGACCAATCTTCTATGATGCTTATCATTTCTATCCAAAGAATTATCATTTCTTTAGGCTGTAGTACTTTTTAAAAGAATGCTTAATACTGCACATCTTCTATAAAGTCAAGACATTTAGAGTTGTGCATGTGTGGACACTGTTGAGTACACTGATATATTTAGTCTGTTCATTAAAGGAAGTTGCATATGGCAGGTAAGATTAGATTGATAGTAGCGGCTGCAGCAGCAGGGAGGATTCACTTACTCAACCACTCATTTTTTTCAAGCCTTCCCTTTTTTCTTTATAAACATGGTTTATTAATTTTCCACTTTGGAGTTTGAATGCCATAGGAAATGCTGATTGCTCATCTTAAGTCTGATGAACGCAATAGCACCACATGAGACATCCTGGTGCACAAAGCAAAGAGGAGTCGAAGTTAGAGGAAGGAATTAAAGATTCCCAAAAAGAAAAATAATATTAGTCATAAAGTCAAGTCCCATTTCAATTTTGATTCTGACCACTGCCTGCATCACTGGGATAGCCAAAGTGGCAGAAGAGACCTTTGGGTGTCTTGAAATAGCTTTCACCATAAAGGAGCATCCAAGGCAGCACTGTTACCTGCCCAGGAAACACATATCAGGGCTTCTTGTCTGGTGACTGCCTGCAATGGTCCTCTAATACCTCTAGGGTTCTATGTTATAGACCGTGGGTCAGAATCTTAATGTTAAAACCAATATGATGATTATTAAAGAAAAAAGAAAAAGACCATCAAAGGAAATACAGGGGTCCTGCATTCTTCTGAAAGTCAAAACCATGGTCCTTACCATGGCCTGTTCTCATGAGTTGACTGCCACAGCCCAACCTTTCTAGTGCCCCGAGTGCCACTCTGAACTCAGTTTTCTCTCCACTCACACTACAGGGTAAGCTCTATGAAGACAGGAAATAGGGGTTTCCACAGTACCTAAAACAGTGCCTGGCAAAGAGTAGTGGTATATGTTTCTTTAAAGCAATGCCTGAACAGTTGATGGGTATAACAGCTCTGTTTCAAAAACCTCTCAGAGCCTCAGATCTCTCATTTATACAGATAACAATCACACTGCCCATCTTTCAGAGAAGCTGAGAGAATAAAAAAGAATAATACACATAAAGGATCCGGCAGAGTGACCGACATAGTCAGTACGCAATATATTTTTGTTTTGCCTATAATAGTAGTTAATATTTGTTGTATTGTTACTATATGCCAGGCTCAAGGCTGAGCATGCTACAAGCATTGTCTCATTGAATTTTCTCAACCCTGTGAGCTAGGAACTTTTATTAGTTTAATTTTATAGGTGAAGATTAGAAAAGTTAAATTATTTTTGCAAGATTATGCAGTCAGTAAGCAGTCAAGCCAGGATGCAAATTAGATTTATTTGACACCATATTTCCACACTTTTCCATGATGCTACAAGAGGGATAAGGAATACTTAATTGCACTCTTAGGCTTCAGTCACACTGTAGATAGATGACAAATATATTGTCCAGGTTCCACTAGCTGGGGTATTAAGTTGTTGATTACCAGTGGACACTGTTTCTTTGTTTAACCTCGAGAAAGTTTAAATAGCTCAACTAACTTGGCAAGTATGCCTGGATCATCCTTGTAAAACTCTATTCCTGACTCTAAATCTTTAATTTGAAGGTCTTCATATATATAAAATAGATTTGTTACTTTCAACTGATCAATTACTTGTAAGGAGCTATAATATAAAATTACATTTATACCTATTATATTGTGGATAGCATGCTTTCAGATCCTCAAACCAACCCTATTATTTAGGCATTTCACCAACAAGGTCATTGAAGAGATGAGAGTATTTGCCTGAGGCCACACAACTAGGAAGTGGTAAAGCCATTAAAAAATTATGGAATCTGACTTTTAGCAATTGATTTTCATAGGAGTTAACATAACTCAAGAATCTATATCAGTCTAAATCTAACACCTGTGCTCTTAACCATTATATTAAACTATAAAGTGCTATATAAATGTAAGGATTTATTATGCCTTTTCTTATACCATTATTACACAAGGAAATTTCTTCTCTGGAATGCTTCATAAGACCTTTGAGTTCCCATCTAGAGAAACCCTCTTTGCAATCAATTATTCAGTGAGTTGACAATTGCTCTTACCGGTGTCCAAAAACAAAGGCCAAAAATGACTTTGACATGACAACCTAAATACTCATCAGGTGTCTATCTGACCACTTTGGCTGAATGGTGAAGCCCTTAGCCATGAAGTAATAGGCAGTTCAGATCAATCATTTAAACGGGCTGTCTGAAACCCAAAGTTGGCAATCTTCCTGAAGTGAGATGCCAAGGTTCTGACCCCTTCCTGGGCAAAGGGGAAGGTTCCAGGCTTTTTCCTCATTGTTGATGTTCCCAGTTGCCAAGGGAGCCTGCCTGCCAAATCAACTTCTGGTTGAGATTTGAGGTGGAGACCACTTCTGTGGAGTAAATTGGGCAACTGGAGAAACAGCTTTGATTTTGTTAAGCTGCTCAAAAATAAGTTAGGAGCACTTCAGCATCCCATATGCTGCTTATGTGATCAGGCAGCTGCGTCTTACAGCCAATGTTATTGTTCCCTTAAACAATTTTTCCTGACATAGTTGGAAGACTTCTTGCTTCTCCTCTGTGATAATTTGCTGTATTACAACCGCCAGTCTCCACATGAATTACTCAATGCCATATTCTCTGAGTTTAGAACCACTTCAATTCCTTGTTGAGCTTAGTATGACTCCTAAACATATTCATTAATATTGATTTTAGTCTTCCAGTGCATTCATTACAATACAACACATCCTTTATGGGATGCGTCCACTCACATAGACACTAGCTCATCTCCCACAAACACACACACACGCAGAGCAAGAGAGAGGCTTCTCCGTTGTGTCTCACAGCCCCGTCACAGGACAGTAATACTTCTTCAGGGGTCACCAACAGCAAGATCAAAGTCATGATGAAGTAACATAAAACTGTAGGCTACCAGATTCATGATAGCATCCAAAAGTTTGGCAGGAGGGCATCATTTATATTTGAGAACATTCCCTGCTTTTTGGCAGAAATTCTGCCCACAGCTTTCCAATTAACATGCTTTATGTCTGGGGAGAAGTTGGTTTCGCAATTGTAAGTACCATGCCTGACTAAAATCTTATTCTCCCAGACAAATTACGAAGGGATTTGTACAGCTTTACCCAGACTCCAACTTAGCCACAAGATTAATATGAAAAAAGGGTCTTCCCTCAAGTAATCTTTGAGTTCTTCTGAGAATTTTCTTCATTATGTCTTCCAAATGTTCTGTTTTGCTAATGGAACATTAAATGGTATTCTTACCAGGAGCTGTGGGATGGAAGCTCCAACTAAATCTTCTCTGAAGAAAGATCTAGATAGTGACATAGCATCAGGGAATATGAAGCAATTATTTACCATGATGCATTCTTCTTAATCTCTGCTTGCTATGTGTTGAAACACAGTGTAACTTAAGCTGAGAAGAACTATGTCTTAATTTAATAAACAAAGCCTTGACAGCATCTCTTCAGTTTTATGATCTGTGCCCTCTGGGCAAAAAGCCTCAAACATCAATAGGAAATTTTCTGAGGATACTATATTGTTTGAAAATATTTTAAATCTTTGTCTGAGCCTCTGTGCATGCATGCTAAGTCACTATAATCGTGTCCAACTCTTTGTGACCCCATGGACTATAGCCCACCAGGCTCTTCTGTCCATGGGATTCTCCAAGCAAGAATACTGGAGTGGGTTACCAGGCCCTCCTCCAGGGGATCTTCCCAACCCGGGGATCAAACCTACATCTCTTAGGTCTCCTGCACTGTCAGCATTATTCTAAATTTGTAACAGGTTGGTAGAAAATATTTTTCCCTTGTGATATTTATGGTTTAATTTGAAAATCAGACACAATAGTATATTCTGCATTAACACTATATAGACACTCACAAAAAATCTCTTGAGATGTCCATCATAATAAGTGCCCCTCATTCTATGATTAAAAGCTCTAATGGATATGCATCATTTTAAAATTATGATGTTATATCCAATAGCTCATCTAATTTTCCAGTGAATTTTGAGTAAAGCTAAAATATTTATTTTTCATATAAAACACATACAAAGCCTGAAGATCATATTATGTTTCTACCAACATCTTATCATCAAAAAGATTGTTATGAAACCATAACTTTTTTAATATGAGAAAGCAAGATGCATACTGGTAATAGTGAACAAGTCAAAATGTCTTTGACAGTCATTATGCTGAACTAGGATTTTTTCCAGACTCTTGCCATCCATTCAACTATAAATACCTCAGGACTAGGATTAGTTAGACTCTCTCTCCAGGCATAAAATTTAAAGAAGCTCCAAATTGCAGTAATCAAGATGAATAACATTAAAGTGTTTATTCTATTGAAGTATAGTTGTCTCATAATGTTGTGTTAGTTTCTGCTATACAGCAAAGTGATTCAGTGACACATGTGTATAGCAGTTTGCATCTGCTAATCCCTATCTCCCAATTCATTCCTCTCCTGGCCCCCATCGATAAATAACATTTTAAGATGATATTTTAAAAATCAAAATTATAGTGCAGCCATTATGGAAACAGGATAGAGGCTCTTCAAAAAATTTAAAATAGAACTACTATTTCCAGTATATACCCAAGGAAATGATAAAGAGATGTGTGCATTTCCATGCACATCACAGCATATATACAATAGCCAACCTATGGAAACAATCTATGTGTCTGTTAATAGATGAATGGATAAAAAGATACATACACACACACACACACACACACACACACACACACACACACACACACACACTGGCATCCACTGTGGAATATTACTCAGACATGGGACACAAAAAACCCTGACATTTTCAGCAACATGGATGGATCTTAAGGGCATTATATTAGGTCAAATAATTCAGATAAGGAAAAATACTGTAAGACATCATTTATACGTAGAATCAAAAAAATTTTAAAATCAAAATTTTAAATCAACTCAGGATTAGTATTCATAGTTTCCCTTAATTCATACAATTTTTAATTAATGGCAATTATTTACCTATATTATTTGCATAATATTTTATTATTATATTGCACTAATATTGATATTGCACTAATTTTCAAGTGTTGACTCACTTTAATACTTGGTTATCTCTTTCTACCTGGATGATAAGCTACCAGAATTCAGGAATTCTGAGTGCATTTATCCACTGCAATAGATTATTGATTGTTGAGGACTATCTAGCTCTATTAAAGCCACTTTTGGACAAAGGAAAGAACATTCTTCTTCAGAGGCTGTTTATTGTAATGAAAAAGTCATAGGGTAGCAAGATACAGGGGAAAGAGAGCAGTGGTTTGATTATCAGTTCTACCTGGGCAAATTATTCTCTGGACCTCCGTTTCCTCACCTTCATAATATAAGCATTTGAATATTTAACTTGCTGGTGACTCTGAGGATTAAATGAGATAACCAATGTGAAATACTTAACCCAATTGCGGACACCGAAAAAATTTTTTTTCTATACTATTAAGCATCCTCTCCATCCCATCACTGGAAAATTTACACTTTGATCTCCAAGATGCCAACCAATAGGTGATCATTCTTGTCTACACAGCATCTTGGTAGTGTGTGAACTCAAAAGCTAGCTCTGCCTACCCACCTTTCTGGCCCATATCCTCCCTGGTTGTCTAACCTGGGGCATACACCAGATGGCAGTGTCCCATTGAGGACAGGATCCTTCTGGCTTTTCAGCTCACTGACCAAGCGACCAGTTGCTTTGCCATGTCTCTATGCATGTTACAGGTCAATAGCATTAGCCTTGGGGTCTGGTTGATGTTCAATGTAAAAATAAACACTGGAAAGTCTCGGTACACATTCTCTTCCCTTTCAATGACAAAGTGTTTTCTTTCCAAGGTCAATTGGAAAAGGTACATATGTGATGTTGGAGTAAACATACCCTTCAAATAGATTTTTGTCAATATTTACATTTCCTTGCACTTTAATCAGTATATAACAACCCCTTACAGTATATCTGGCCCACAGTTCCAGGTATCAGGGGTACAGACGTAGCAATGCAAGTCTGCTACCTTCAAGTAACTCACTGTTTAGTAAGAGAGACAGAGTTTTACGCAACTAATGATAGTACAGTGTGACCATTGTTTTGCTATTTAACTTATATGGCTTTGCAATTTTTTTTATCTTAACCTATATCTGTCTTGGAATTAATTGTTTCATGGGTTTTACTAAGTTTAAGTTCACTTGCTTTCAGTTAAGAGATCTCAAATCTCATGGATGCCTGGTGTTCTCCATTTAAAGGTACAATGAATATTTCTATCTTGCTACAGTTCATCCTGTAAATGACTTTGGAGGCTTTTTATCATATCCATCTTTCAACACTAAGAGAGAATGTACCCAAGTAGTTTCTGGTACCTCTATTAATTTATCCTAAAAACCCTTGCTGCAGAATTCCAGGTACTGTGGTGCCTAAGGAAATACAAATGTGAATGAATTATAGTTCTTGGATCTGAAGGCCATGTGTCTAATAAAGGGTTAAACATTGGTTTGAATTTGAGGTTCTGCCAAAGGTGGAGTGAAGTACGCTCTGAATATATGAGTGTATGTTGGAGGCGGGGGGATGCGGGCGGCGGTATTTATATACACATTCAATTTTCAGTTGTGTTGCTACTTTGAGTGAGACTCATGAACTCATAGCTGAGTCATTTATGAGGGGTGTGTGTGTGTGTGTGTGTGTGTATGTGTGTGTGTATGTGTGTGTGTATTGTCCCTTGATATGTGATCATGGCTGCTGAGATTAAAGACCACCTCTTTGGGGAGTACTTGAGACACACGTACCTTCTAGAGAAACTGGAAAAAGGATAATGAGTCGGTTTCTTCTGGTTATATTTCATTCCCTTTTTCCCCTAATCCTTTCTGTCCTGAGCCACCCTGCCTCTGACCAGGAGCAATCATACACCCTCCTGTGACCTCCAAGGACTCACAGGAATCTGATTTTCCTACAGACCCGCCAGCTGGGGCCTTGGGAATCTGATCTACTCTTGGATCCTTCACAGGATCAGCAGTGGCATTTCAGAGTAGGCGCCACACAGATCCCTGCCTCACTGTGTCCCAGTGTGCACAAGGACACCACTTACTTATGGGGGGTTTAAAGACCAGCTCTGCCCTTGAGAAGGCAATGGCACCCCACTCCAGTACTCTTGCCTGGAAAAATCCCATGGATGGAGGAGCCTGGAAGGCTGCAGTCCATGGGGTCGCTGAGGGTCAGACACGACTGAGCGACTTCACTTTCAATTTTCACTTTCAGGCATTGGAGAAGGAAATGGCAACCCACTCCAGTGTTCTTGCCTGGAGAATCCCAGGGACAGGGAAGCCTGGTTGGGCTGCCATCTATGGGGTCGCACAGAGTCGGACACGACTGAAGTGACTTAGCAGCAGCAGCAGCAGCCCTTGAGAAGGCTTATTGTCCCCAGGAATTTTGCTGCCAGCACCAGTGGAAGCTAAGCAAGGAGGCAGCTCATTGAGTTTCTTGGCCAAGTGGAGCCCAAAAGTGCCTGTAAGAGCTGCACATGGCCAACAGATCAAAGTTCAAGTTCAGCTGGATCATTATCTAAGATTTAGATGAAAAGGGTTGGTGTTGATATCATGCTATTCCCTGAGTTCCTGACTTATCTATGGCTTATCAGAACTGCCATCTGCTTTTTTGGCTGTTGGTGGTGCTTTGGGTAACATCATCATGACTATCTGTCTCTTCCTGTGATTCACAAGATCTGAGACTGAGCATGAAAATTTGCTTTAAAAAAAAAAAGGTCATTTGCTATATGGCTCAGGAAACTCAAACAGGGGCTTTGTATCAACCTAGAGGGGTGAGATGGGGAGGGAGATGGGAGGGAGTTTCAAAAGGGAGGGGATATATGTATACCTATGGCTGATTCGTGTTGAGGTTTGACAGAAAACAGCAAAATTCTGTAAATCAATTATCCTTCACTAAAAAACAATTTTTTTTAGAGTCTATCATTATTTTCTTAGCAAACCCAACCACATGGAAATAATTGCTTAAAGTTTCCACCTAACATATTGTACCGTGAATCGCTTATTTCCAGAATACAAAAATGTAAGACTATGATGCAAGGTCAGATATGAAGAAAGGAGCAAGGTTAAGATTAGAACTTGAGTCTCCTGACACCTAGTCAACTGCCTGCTCTGTCTGCTCTGCACCGCCTGTAAGCCCAGCA
The DNA here is from genome assembly GCF_001704415.2 of Capra hircus. Taxonomy (NCBI): domain Eukaryota; kingdom Metazoa; phylum Chordata; class Mammalia; order Artiodactyla; family Bovidae; genus Capra; species Capra hircus. The sequence goes on from NC_030813.1 coordinate 43,398,287, forward strand.
CGTGGTTCAGATGAGTGATGATGACTGGACTTGGCATGAAAAAGGCAGATGGGTGCTTACAAAGCTTCCATGGGGTTCCAAAAACAACAACAACAACAACAACAAAAATCATTGTTTAAAGCTGCAAAAAGAGAACCAAAGGAAAGGGAAAGTCATGACTTCTAAAAAAGAGATGACACAATACAAATTTCCAAAAAGGAAGGGAGATAGGAAAGAGTGAAGAAGGGGTAGGCTCTTAGCTGAATCAGATTATGTGCGTTATAAGGAGCAGCTATGTTCAGTTTGTAAAGCATGGCATGGGACCTGAACCAGCGGCCAAACAGAGCAGGCTCTGGGGAAGAATAAACTCCCCAAGGAAGAAATGGGAGTGCTGGGGATGAATAGGTTGGGTGCAGGTGTTTTAAAGGCAGCAGTAAACTTCAGCATGACTCATCCAGGTCTCCCACTGCTCCCATCTTGAGTAGTATACCTCCGAGTCACTTTAGAGATGACATAAGCCAAAGAGAGTGATCATAGTGATAATGAGTTATCACTTAAGTGCATGTTGCCAGGCAACAGTATCTTGCTAGCATGTTCCTTTGCAGAAGCCATGTACTGAGAAGATAGTGAAGGTCACACTCCAGGGCCCTCACTCGCCCAGACTCCATCCACAGTCCCAGGAAGGACCCTAGAAATGTGTTCGCATAGTCATGTTTTCTAAAGTTTACAAAACAGGATGTTTTTCTATTGCTATTTATATTAAATTCAGCTCCAATACCCATAGAATCTCTACTACCTTGGTGAGATAGGTCGTGATGGTTATTCTGATATTGATGTTGCTCCTAACCAGCTGCACCATCTTAGACAAATGGCATCCTCACTGAGCCTCACTCTTCTCATCTGTAGAATGGACTTATCTGTCTCATCCAACTTTATAGAGGAAACTCAGAGGGCTGAATTATATCACAATGATGGGGAATTCTGAGAGATAAGCATAAATCACTCTTTTATTTAAGAATTCTGGAATTTGTCTCAAAAATTGGAAGGAATATTTAAACTCAAATGTAAAATAATATTCTCCACTGTAATTATTGATGTACATGTAAAGACCCACTCAGCTTGGATGGGCCTGTGTCCAGCCCTGGAATAGAACACTTATTGACAAAATGATCTTTAATAGTCATTTACCCCAAAACAACAAGATCCTCAGCATCACCTCACAAAGAGTAACCTTCCCTACTTCAAAGACCACTTTAGCAACATCCCTGTGGACCAGAGGCAGTTCACACAGAGAAAAATTAGAAATGGAATAGTCTGTTTATTTGCATTGCACAAATTGCTTATGGTCCAGTACCAAGAAGGAAGTCACTGCCCATAAAGCCACTCTCAGTTCATCAAAGCCCTTTTTCCACATGTAGTGAGGTTAAAGCAGTGGCCCCAGCTTTATTCAGCAGAGGGAACATCATTTGGCCTTTTCAATGTTGTGCTTTGAAGATGCAGAAACACTTTAAAGGAAATGTCTTCTCCCAGCATGAACCTCCTCAGTGTACAGCTGTTTCAATCTGCCCAGGTCCACATGGATTCTTTTCTCCTGCCTGTAGAATGTTCATCCTTGGAGGAAAGGATTCTTTGCATAACTAATAAATTCATGTTTTCCCTTGTTTTCTACCTTCTCTTTCAGAAAGGCCTGCAGGTCACCCTCAATAGAACACAATGTACTTCTGTGCTGAGATGACAGAGCAAGGAGGACACAGATAAATCAGTGGTAAACAAGAAAAAATTAAACAAGCAGCTACAATAGGGCAGATACTTCATGTACATCATCTCATTAAATCCTTATGGGCAGAGTGAGAGGAAGATATTATGATACTTGTTTTGCAGAAGAGAAATCAGAGTCTAAGGGATGGGAATAACTTTCTGAAGGTCAACAATGAATGAGAGAGGAAGCCAATATTAGACCATGGTCTTTGGAATTCAAAACCTATGCACTACTTCTCCTCTGCCACCTCTTTTAAAAGAAAGGAAGGGGGAAAGATAGTATTTTCTCTCCCTCAGAATTACAAATTGAATTCTCCAAGTGGAATGCAATGCAAGCAGATTGCATGGTCACTTCTTTATTTGTTTTTAATTTTGTGTAATCATGATGGCCATAGCATTTAATTCCATAAATGTTCATTATATACATTGCTGGTTCCACATCAATCTCTAGAGCTCAGACACCATCTAATACAAGCAAATGACTCCCAAGCTTTGAAAAGTGGCTTGACTTCCCTTGATGGGGACTGGCAGTTAAGGTTCATTATCCAGAAGTCCTTCCCCAGATGAGGACACCTTCAGCTGCAATGGAGCAGCAATACTGCCACTTCAGCCTCACACAGAGCATTCTTTATGTGGTTCCAAGGCCCCCTTGTCAGTAATGAAATGGCAGTGCGTGCTATTATGAAGGGATCTAGATAGTAGCCAGGCAAGCCAGCTGCACTGGAGTGTTGGAGTAGTTGGGGTTTATTTGTAATGAACTCGAAGAGTGTAGTTATTTTCTCTGAAGTGGACCATAGTGAGTCGATCCCAGTTTAAGGGATAGTTCCAGAGCTCTCTTTTCCCTTTGACTTGTGTGTTTTGGGGGAATGCTAAGTGAACATGTCATAATTATCTATACAGTATTGGGTTTTTCCCTCTGCTTTTATTCACCCATCCATTCTGGTGATAAATATTTATTAAGCAAATACTATAATCCATGCACTATGCTAGGAACATGGGAAACAAGTAAAGCCTAATCTGTGTTCTTGGTAATCTATAGTCCAGATAGAGAGGTATGGAATGTGAGTGGCAAAGTATTCTATGTTCTACAACAAAAGTATGTTGAGGACTTAAATGAGAATGTCATCAATAAAATCTGGGAGAAAGACGACTATACAAAAAGACTGTAGAGAGGAGGCCTTCCTTGCAAGACAGCATTTCAGCAGGAAGAATAAAGGCTGTTGAATTGGGTCAGCAGGAAATTAAATCCTAATTCTGTTAACATCGAGGTATGTAACCATGACCTTGATTTTTACCTTTCAGAGCCTCATCTGTAAAGTAAGAATGACACCCTCTGCACCCACCTCAGAGATTTTTTGAACATTGAATGAGATTCACATTGTTAGACAATTCAAAGTGAGGTTTTTATAGTTGGATATAATTTAGTAATTTTCCAAGAAGAGAGTCTCTCTGGGTCAGATGAGTGATTTTCCCAGTCCTGCTGCCTGAACTTTGGTATGTGAATGCTTCCTTTTACCCATCCAAGATGTGCCTGAAGCAGAGAACCTTGACCTTAAAGATTGGAAATGTGCGCTGACAAAGGAAAGACCTTAGCAACACCCAGACACAGGTGGTAGAGGGCAACGCCCATTGTCCCCTTGAGCAATGATGTAGTTTACAACACAAAAGAATGTGTTAGCCTTTACCCTACGCTGTCCCTCTGGAACAATGACAGTGTCAAATATTTATATTTGTGTATGGAGACCTGACAGAAGTCAAACAAATATGACTTATTCTGCAATCTTTGTCTTTTCAGATAAATTAATTTTCTGTTATATGTGGGATGCATGGGCAGCCTAATAGACATATCAACTACTCAATCGAATATAACAGTCATTATTATTACTGTATCGGTCAGGGTGCTACAGTGCAAGCAACAAATACTGACTCTCAGTTAATAGAACTACCTTATGACCCAGCAATCCCACTTTTGGGCATACACACCGAGGAAACCAGAATTGAAAGAGACACATGTACCCCAATGTTCATCACAGCACTGTTTATAATAGCTAGGACATGGAAACAACCTAGATGTCCATCAGCAGATGAATGGATAAGAAAGCTGTGGTACATATACACAATGGAGTATTACTCAGCCATTAAAAAGAATTCATTTGAATCAGTTCTGATGAGATGGATGAAACTGGAGCCGATTATACAGAGTGAAGTAAGCCAGAAAGAAAAACACCAATACAGTATACTAACACATATATATGGAATTTAGGAAGATGGCAACGACGACCCTGTATGCAAGACACGGAAAGAGACACAGATGTGTATAATGGACTTTTGGACTCAGAGGGAGGGAGAGGGTGGGATGATTTGGGAGAATGACATTCTAACATGTATACTATCATATAAGAATTGAATCGCCAGTCTATGTCTGATGCAGGATACAGCATGCTTGGAGCTGGTGCATGGGGATGACCCAGAGAGATGTTATGGGGAGGAAGGTGGGAGGGGGGTTCATGTTTGGGAATGCATGTAAGAATTAAAGATTTTAAAATTTAAAAAATAAAAAAATAAGTAAAATAAAAAAAAATTTAAAAAAAAAAGAAAAAAAAGAAAAGCATGGAAGGATATTGGGTTGCCCCCAGAATCGGTGAGTAGGCTGGGGAGTCAGAATAAATGCTAACCTTTTAGGAACTTATCTGATAAGAAATGCAAGAATGTGCTGGTGCCACCATGGTCATTAAAGTACCACTGGCCTCTTGGAACTTGCCATTGCTAAGGAACTTGAATTTACCTAAAGTACCCTCAGCATCAAGGCCGCTTCTTTGCCAGAATTTAACAGACAGCCATTGCTACTGCGACCACTACAGGAGATAAAAGGAATTCTCCATCTTTTCTTTTCTGTATCACTGGGTTTTTTAAATCTTTCCATTGATTGAGCGATGCACTAGTTATAAGAGAAATTGGGGGAGTTTGGCCTTTTATTTTGGGAAAATAGAATTTTTTCTATTCTAATTTCCAATTCCTTGGAAAAAAAGGAATTTCCAACTTTAGAAAGAGTATGGAAAACATGTCACTGGACCACAAACAGGACAAATATCCACTCTAAAAATCATCATGATCATCATCATTATTACTGCCTCTAGTGATACAATAGCACTTCACAGGTGGTGGTGCTAGTGGTAAAGAATCTGCCTGCTAAGGCAGGAGATGCAAGAGATGTGGGTTCAGTCCCTGGGTTGGGAACATGCCCTGGAGAAGGAAATGGCACTCGACTCCAGTATTCTTGCCTGGAAAATTCCACGGGCAGGGGAGCCTGATGGGTGACAGTCCATGGGGTCACAAAGAGTCAGATGTGAATGAGCACCTGTACATACAGTGATTTGATAAGTATATACTGATGCATTAACAAGTGTGAGGCATTATGTGGAAGAATAATTAGAAATAAAGCCTGGAATACTTGCTCTCAGTTTTCACTTGGGAATAATAAGGCATATAACCTCAAATATAGAAAATTTGATTCTGTTAAAGGAGGAGTTTGAGGTATTAGAGTGAGTATTAGAAAGGGTTTCATTTATCCACTTAGGAAAAACTGAAGTCTTGAAAGACTTGTAAGACCTAAGAATCCCTTTCTTCATCCATTAAGTTAGAATAGTGGTTCTCAAACTTTCTCATGCATCCCAATCACCTGGAGAACTTGTTAAAACAGAGTGTAGAACTCACCTCCAGAATTAGTGAGAAGGGCCAAGAATCAGCTTTTTTACCAAGTTCTCAGATCATAGTCTGAGGGCTACAGTTTGCAAACCACTGAGTTAGAGGAGTCTTCAGAACTGGAGGCAGGGGAGAAAGAATGTCAGTGGAATTCGATGGGAAACATGGAAGCTACTTAGGGAAGATAACTTGTATAAGAGAAATATCAGGAACAATGTTGCAAAAATAAATTAGACCAACCATTCAAGGGTGGATTGTACTGGAATGCCCTTCTGAGGGTGCATTCATTTAACACTACAGGCAGGAGAAAATGCTAGAAGCCTTTGGGCAGTTTACCCCGAATAACTTGTAATAAGACACTATTGTCCCAGATATTTTCCTAAGTGCTGGGAATAACAGAAAGAAATCTGATTATTTTTTCCAATAAGATAAGTCATTCAGTTATTCTCAACAGAAGGGAAGATTCATCCCAATGCGGTCTTGTGTCATGACATCCCAAAGGGAATGAAGGGCCACAGTAAATGACATTTGAGGGGAAAATCCACAAGATGTCTAAATACAGATCACTGTCCTTATTACTAACTTGCTGTGTGAGCTCAGGCACGCTGTGTGAACTCTCTGATTTTCAATTTCATTAGCTAAAAACAAATGATCTGCCTCTCTGAGGTGGTACCTAAGGTCTATGATTAGATAGACTGTTGAGAAGAGAGACTACTCAAAAGTGATTTCCACATGAAAGGACTGGAGAACTGGGGAAATTATGAATCTAGTGACAAAATTCAAACTAGAAAACACTATGACCTTGCCTCAAAGTGGAATAACAATGACAAAAAACGAGCATATTAGGATGTCTTCATTTAAAAAGTTACATTCGGTTTTGGAGGTTAAGAATAGATAATGTATTGGGAGGCAACAGATATACATATAGATGAATTCTAATTTAATGCAAACCTGTTAGTTTATTTATGTTATTAATATGATACCCTAGAGGATATAAACCAATTAAAAATCCATTTCAATTATTAATTGGGTCTCTTAATTGAAGGGACATAATAAATTAATTAAAATGTCCTCAGCTCTATTCACTAAGGAAAACATATAAGTTACGGAATAGATTGGACAAACAAGTATTAAACTCTTCAACTGGACCCTATCCGACTCCACATGGAAAAAATGGCCAAATCCACAGTGGGAGGTGTTTGAAAGACCAGACCAGGGAGAAAAGAGGTACAAAGACGGATATATCTCTTAGTTCTGTGGATGTGGTGTCAGAGACTGGCCAATTAAACATTTCGGGCCTCAATTTACTTAAATATAATGTAAGATCATTGAATTTAATAATTTAAAATGTTCCTCTGTCATTCTGGCTATTATAACTCATGATAAATACATGGGCCAAAATGTCCTAAAACTCACTGAGTGCCTAACTCTAATCTGGGTCAGAGTTAAGGGCTCTGAGGATGAAGTAACATAGCTATTTTTTGTTTTTGTTTTTTTAGCTTTCTATTTTGTATTGGGATATAGCCAATTAACAGGCTTTCCTGGTGGCTCAGACAGTGAAGAACCCACCTACAAAGCAGGAGATCCAGGTTTGAACCCTGGGTCGGGAAAATCCCCCAGAGAAGTAAATGAGATCCCACTCTTGTATTCTTGACTGGAAAATCCCATGGACAGAGGAATCTGGTGGGCGATGGTCCCAGTGAACCACCAGAAAAGTTCCATGCCTTAGCATCTTTAGAGTCAGACACCACTGAGCAACTAACTCATTTTCACAGTCAATAAACAATGTTGTGACAGTTTTGGGTAAATGGCAAAGGAATCCAGCTATCCATACACATGTATCCATTCTCCCCCAAACCACACTCCCACAGTTCTTGCTCACAAGTAGCTCATGATCTCAAGGTGTCAGAAATAAATGCTAAATCTGTGAAAACAGAGAGTGAATGAAAGTATGCAGTTGATGTCCAACTAGCCTGGCCTCAAATCACAGCTCTGCATGTGGATGACCCTCTGATTCTTCAAGTAAAAATGGAAATAATAATACCTCAGCATATGAGTATGTTAATTAAATAAGACAGATGTTGAAATTATATAGCATACCTGGTAGATGGTCAATTCTCAGTACAGGGGTTGGTGTATTTTCCCATATCCTTTCTAAGCAAATAAAGATGTCGTGGCTCTCCAAGGAGGTCTTTGGAGGGTATCAAATGGCTGAAAGAAAGTATTTTGTACATAAGTGTAAACAAGTGTTTCAGTTCAGTTCATTTCAGTCTCTCAGTCATGTCTGACTCTTTGCGACCCCATGAATCGCAGCACGCCAGGCCTCCCTGTCCATCATCGTCTCCCAGAATTCACTCAGACTCACGTCCATCGAGTCCGTGATTCCATCCAGCCATCTCATCCTCTGTCGTCCCCTTCTCCTCCTGCCCCCAATCCCTCCCAGCATCAGAGTCTTTTCCAATGAGTCAACTCTTCTCATGAGGTGGCCAAAGTACTGGAGTATCAGCTTTAGCATCATTCCCTCCAAAGAAATCCCAGGGCTGATCTCAGAATGTACAAAGCAACAAAATAGTTTCAGCTCCATGTTCAAGAGATTAAAATGAGCTCTGATAGAAGAGAAAAATATTTTTTTCACTGTATAAATTGAGAAATATATCAAAGAAAATGTATAAATATGTATATAGTACATTTTAAAGCACATTAATAAAAATAAATAAAATAAACACCACTGTACCTAACACCAAGCTTAAGAATCACCTGACAAATTCCTACATGTCCTTCTGCTAACGTTCTATTTCACGACCATCAGAGGAAACTGAAATTTTTGTGCTAACAATGCAATTTTGCCTTACCATGTTTAAAAATATGTATTTATTTTGCTGTGCCAGGTCTTAGTAACAGCATGTGAAGTCTTACCTGTGCCATGTAGGATTAAGCTCCCTGACCCGGATCGAACTCAGATCCCCTGCAATGGGAGCACGGAGTCTTAGCCACTGGACCACCAGGGAAGTCCCATGCCTTAGCATTTTTATCACATCTGTATTTATCCCTAAATATGTATTGTTTAGTTTTAGCTGGTTTGGGGCATTAAGTAGAGAGGGAAATATTCTATATTCTATGATGAATTGCTTCTTTCACACAACATAGGATTTTGAGATTAATCTGTATTGTACTAACTCATCTTCACTGTTGTATCCCATTGAATCAACAGTCCATTAGTTATTTATGTGGTACACTATTGATGAATAATTTTTTTAATTAAATGCAGTGCTGCTGCATATGTTCCTTTATATCTCTTGTGGTAACTACACAGGAAAGTTTCTCAAGGCTATGTATTTTGGAAAACAGAACTGCTGGGTCATCAGATATTCTCAAGCTTACTAATCATGCCAAAATTGTTTTCTAAAGTCATTGTTTCAACTTGGACCCTCACTTTCAGTGACTACTTCAAGTGCATAAGAGAATTTGATATTTTCAGGTGTTGCAATGTTACAAAAGTGATAGTTTTAATTGGCTGTTCTCTGATTTCTAATAAAGTTGAGAGAATATTTTCATATAATCTTGGGTCCATTTGTGTTTCCCTATTCTGAAATATTTGTTTGGATATTTCATCCATTTTTATATTAAAATACTTGTCTTTTTCTTCTTGATTTAAAAAATAGGTTATCAATTTCTTACTCTAACACTTTTCTGGTTTTACAGATTGCAAACAGCATTTTTAAATTTGTGCTTTCTCTAACCTTTATATGGCAACTTTTGAGAAACAGAATTTAATTTTAATTTAGTTTTTATTTTATGATTTTAGCCTTTTATCTTTTTAAATAAACTTTTTTTCAAGTTTAAAATCACAAAGGCTTTATTCTAGCGTTCCTTTGTAAAGCTGGCTACGCATGTTTAAGTACTAGATCTATCTGGAATTTTGTTTTGTGTAAGATATTGGGTCAAGATCTATTTTTTGTTCTTTTACTTTGTTTTTAAATGAGCAATCCACTCCCTGATGTTCAAGCTGGTTTTAGAAAAGGCAGAGGAACCAGAGATCAAATTGCCAATATCTGCTGGATCATTGAAAAAGCAAGAGAGTTCCAGAAAAACATCTATTTATGCTTTATTGACTATGCCAAAGCCTTTGACTGTGTGGATCACAATCAACTGTGGAAAATTCTCAAAGAGATGGACATACCAGACCACCTAACCTGCCTCTTGAGAAACCAATATGCAGGTCAAGAAGCAACAGTTAGAAACAGACACGGAACAACAGACTGGTTCCAAATAGGAAAAGGAGGACGTCAAGGCTGTATATTGTCACCTTGCTTATTTAACTTATATGCAGAGTACATCATGAGAAACACTGGACTGGAAGAAACACAAGCTGGAATCAAGATTGCCGGCAGAAATATCAATAACCTCAGATATGCAGATGACACCACCCTTATGACAGAAAGTGAAGAGGAACTAAAAAGCCTCTTGATGAAAGTAAAAGTGTAGAGTGAAAAAGTTGGGTTAAAGCTCAACATTCAGAAAACGAAGATCATTGCATCTGGTCCTATCACTTCATGGGAAATAGATGGGGAAACAGTGGAAACAGTGTCAGACTTTTTGTTTTGGGGCTCCAAAATCATTGCAGATGGTGATTGCAGCCATGAAATTAAAAGACGTTTACTCCCTGGAAGGAAAGTTATGACCAACCTAATAGCATATTCAAAAGCAGAGATGTTACTTTGCCAATAAAAGTCCATCTAGGCAAGGCTATGGTTTTTCCAATAGTCATGTATGGATGTGAGAGTTGGACTGTGAGGAAAGCTGAGCACCGAAAAATTGATGCTTTTGAACTGTGGTGTTGCAGAAGACTCTTGAGAGTCCCTTGGACTGCAAGGAGATCCAACCAGTCCATTTTAAAGGAGATCGGTCCTGGGTGTTCTTTGGAAGGAATGATGCTAAAGCTGAAACTCCAGTACTTTGGCCACCTCATGTGAAGAGTTGACTCATTGGAAAAGACTCTGATGCTGGGAGGGATTGGGGGCAGGAGGAGAAGGGGAAGACAGAGGATGAGATGGCTGGATGGCATCACTAACTCGATGGACAAGAGTTTGAGTGAATTCTGGTGGTGGACAAGGAGGCCTGGCGTGCTGCGATTCATGGAGTTGCAAAGAGTTGGACACGACTGAGCGACTGCACTGAACTAAATGAATACACCAATATGATGACAACATAACTCAGGATGCTTGCTGTATCATGTTATTTATTTGGTCCTGTTTTCCAATTCTCTGATGATCCTTTAAATTTTTTTCAATCTTATATAGTAAACGAATTTGCCCTACCTATTATAGGGTGCTTCCCTGGTGGCTCAAGAGGTAAAGAATCCACTTGCAATGCAGGAGCTGCAGAAGAATTGGGTTCGATCCATGGGTTGGTAAGATCCCTGGAGGAGGGCATGGCAACCCACTCCAAAATTCTCTGCTGGAGAATTCCGTGGACAGAGAAACCTGGAGGGATGCTGTCCATGGGGTGGCAAAGAGTTGGACATAACTGAAGCAACTTGGCATACACACATGCGTGTGTTATATATACCATTATTCAGTACCGTTTTGTGTTTTATTACCTTCATTCACAGTCATTTTTCTAATGGAAAAGTAATTTTTATAAAGTTGAATTTGTCAATAATTTGCTTGATGGTATTAGGAAATTTTTTCTTTTAAAATGTATTACACATTCCAGGTATATATATTATATAGTGGTATAGTGTTAGTTACTTAGTTATGTCCGACTCTTTGTGACCCCATGGACTGTAGCCCACCAGGCTCCAGGTGGGCTGGTCCATCGAATGCTCCAGGCAAGAATACTGGGGTGGGTAGCCATTCCCTTCTTCAGGGGATCTTCCCAACCTGGGTCTCCTACATTGCAGGTGGATTCTTTGCCATCTGAGCCACCAGGGAAGCCCATAGAGCCTCCTCTTTATATATATATATATATATATATATATATGTAACCATCTAGATTTCAATTTGGAGGAAAGAAAGAATGTTATACAAATCTAGATAATTCTTTTCTAAATAGAAAAGAATTTTGAAAATATAAATGCCTTTACTGAATTCAGTAGACTGGAATGTCTTCAGGGAAATAACTTTGTCTTAGTATTATTATATACAAGGAACTAATCTCAGTGGTTTTATATATAATTTATATATTTTCAAAGTAATTTTATAAATAAATTAATGACTTTCAACAATGTATGTATTAATAAATTACTTCTAAGTTTCTTTCTTTGGGATTTTTATGGAAGAAATAATACAGACTAAAGTAAAAGTGAATCATATATTGCACAAACCAATAATTTTCTGCTTGCATATACCATCCACGTTTATATATTTTGTATAATTTTACTGATTATGTGTTATTTTATTATGCTCCTTATAAACTTTTGAATAATAATTGTACTAAATTTAATTTTAACAAATTTATTCATTTTTATGTTTATTTACCAAATTTCATTTTACTAGTTTGTTGATGAAGTTAGTGAAGGTGTTAGTCGCTCAGTCATGTCTGACTGTTTTTGACTCCATGGTCTGTCCATAGAATTCTCGAGGAAAGAATACTGGAGTGGGTTGCCATTTCCTTCTCTCAGGGGATCTTCCTGACCCAGGGATTGAACCCAGGTCTTCTGCATTGCAGGTAGATTCTTTTGACACTGACTATTAAATTGTTTTTAATTATTTTGCTATAATAATTGTGTTTCTTAAACTTGTTTGTGTAGCTAGAGATTTATTTCTACTGTGGCATGACTAATATTTATATCAAGAATCTTGTAGTTATAATGTTATGAGTTGAAAGCTAATTTTACTTATTACTCACTAGCAAAATATTTACCTATCTGGAACTAATAAGGGTAAGTCACAGGGTTTTCATTGGAGTTATTATTATTTTTTAATGCTGTGAGCTTCACTAAGTATAATAATCTCAACTAGTATTAATGGAGCCTGCCCCTACTCTTCTTGCTTATAATAAAAACATATGAGTATAATTCTTTAGTCAAATAGTTTGAATATCTAATGACTCCAGCCAAGTATTTAACTGCCTGCAAGTGTCTAAATTATTGATTCGTAGCATACTTAGCTTTAGCGCAACATAGCAAATATGAGCATTGCTCACATCACATATATAGTATAAGCTAGAAATAAACTGCCCCCAATTTACAGATGACAAAGCAAGTCACAGAGAGGTTAAGAGATCTTATAAAATCACACAGCTGATAAATAGCAAATAAAAGACAGATTTAAATCCAACTATCTAACTCCAGAGACTGTATGTTTAATGTTATGATTCCTGAAACTTGTATAAACATCTCCCTGACACTAATTACTTCTTATATTTTGGAGACAAACACACTTTACCTAGATTTCTTAATTTAAAATTGCACAAGATTTAGGGCCACTTTATTTTCTGTGCTAGCCATTTTCCACCTAATCGCACAGTGTTTCAGTGTTATTCATTTCACAATTATATATGCCTTCTCAGTTGATTTTAAGCTTCTTTAATAGTTAAACTAATTTTGCATGTTTCTTTTGAATACTGTATAACACCCTCCATAGTGGATAATCAATAAACACTTACTGCCTGATGTTTAGACCATCAAAATACTTTATTTCTCTGTGAAATTGTCTGTTTCTAATCAGCAAATGAAAATAAGGTTTTCATAAGAAAACAAATCTTAAGAGAGGAAAAAATATAAACAAAAATGTTTAAAGGTCACATTAGATTCATTATAAAAAGTGACCAGATCAGGATTCTTTAACAAGTTCGGAAGAGAAGCCCGCTAGTTTATTTCCCTGGAGATCTGAGATTAGAAGAGAGTATCAGGAGGATGGTGGAGGAATAGAATGGGGAGACCACTTTTTCCCCTACAAATTCATCAAAAGAACATTTGAACACTGAGCAAATTCCACAAAACAACTTCTGAATGCTGGCAGAGGACATCAGGCACCCGAAAAGGTAGCCCATTGCCTTCGAAAGGAGGTAGGACAAAATATAAAAGATAAAAAGAGAGGCAAAAGAGATAGGAATGGAGGTCTGTCCTGTGAAGGGAGTCTTAAAAAAGAGAGAAGTTTCCAAACACCAGGAAATATTCTCTCTGGTGGGTCTGTGGCAAGCCTTGGAATCTCAGAGGGCAAAATAACCAGGAGGAAAATAAAAGAAATAATTAAAACCCACAGATTATGTGCCTAACAGCAACTCCCAGTGGAGCAGCCCAGATGCTCGCATCCTCCTCTAGCAAGCGGGGGCTGGACAGAGAGGCATGGTCTGCATTGCTTAGGGTAAGGACCAGGCCTGAATGCACTGAGGGCAATCTGAGGGAACTAGCTTGAGATAGCAACCCAGACTGTGAGATAGCTATCCTGAGAAAAGTCCTAACCTAAGACACCACCAGGCCCATTCACAGAATGAAGGATTGAGCAGAGCTAGCTGGCTGTGGACTGGCACATCCCCCGCTGGAGACAGGCAGGCAAGGGCAGCCAGAGCCAGAAGGGGGCAATTGTGGCCCCAGAGAGGCATCCTATACCAAACTGCAAGCAGACTTTGTTGCTAACCAAGACTTCTTGGGATTCTGGACTGTCAACATCCTCCGGGAGGGTCGCAGCCAGAGATCAGCTCCCCAGAAGAGACACACGGCATGCCTGAGAAGGTGCACCCGTTGTACACCCAGAAAACTGAGTGGCTGGGACGGGGGAGGCGATAAATCGCAGCCTTCACCTGGGGGCGACTGTGCTTACCAAGCACCTGGTCACCTGGGCTGCTCGGACCTGGGACGAGCACAAAACGCAGGCCCAACCAAATCTGTGCCTTTGTGGAGTACCCAAGAACCTGAACCTGAGTGGCTTAGACCTGGGGAGTGCATACAACCCAGGGCCAGCATCACACAGTTCCCTGTAGAGAAATCTAGAGCCTGAGCAGAGTAGTCTGGGAAAGCACACACACTGTGAGTGGGGGCAACCCAGTGTGGCTGAATCACTGTGAGCACACTCCAGTGATGTTTGTTTGCAGTGTTCCTCCCTCCCCACAGCACGACTGAACAAGTGAGCCTAAAAAAGTGACCATCACCGCTCCCCTTGTGTCAGGGTGAAAATTAGACACTGAGGAGACCAGTATACAGAAGAAGCTAAAATAAACAGAGGGAACTGCTTTGGAAGTGATAGGTGCAATAGGTTAAAACCCTGTAGTTAGCACTGACTACATAGGAAGGGGACTATAGACCTTGAGAAGTGTAAGCTGGACCAAGGAACTCTCTGAAAATGAACTGACCCCACACTGTCTGCAACAGCTCCAGAGAAAGCCCTAAATATATTTTTACTATTATCATTTTTTTAATTAAAATTTTTTTTTAATTTTTGTCTCCTATTAATCCTTTAATTTTCATTTTTATAACTATTACCTTGCAAAAAAAGACCCTATTTTTAAAGCAAACTTCATATGTATATATTTTATAATTTTTGTGACTTTTTAAAAAAATATTGTATTTTTGAGAATCTAACCTCTACTCTAGATTTTTAATCTTTGCTTTTTGGTATTTGTTATCAACTTTGTATCTTTAAGAACCCAATCTTCAGTACCCATTTTTACTTGGGAGCGAGATCACTGACCTGGTTTCTCTCTGCCCCTTTTGACTCTCCTTTCTCTTCACCAGTTCGCCTCTATCTCCCCCTCTTCCTTTTCTTTTCTATCCACTCTGTGAATCTCTTTGTCTGTTCTGGGCTGTGGAGAACACTTAGGGAACTGATTACTGGCTGGATCTGTCTCCTTTTGATTTCCACTCTTATCCTCCTGGCCACCTCTGTCTCCTTCCTCTCTTCTCTTCTCCATGTAACTCTGTGTACCTCTCCAGGTGTCCCTCACTGTGGAGAAACTTTTCATCATTAACCTAGATGTTTTATCATCGGTGCTGTATAGATGGAGAAGTCTTGAGGCTACTATAAAAGTAAGACTGAAAACCAGAGGCAGGAGACTTAAGTCCAAATCCTGAGAACACCTGAGAACTCCTGAATCCAGGGAATATTAATCAATAGGAGCTCATCAAATGCCTCCATACCTACACTGAAACTAAGCACCACCCAAGGGACAGCCAGTTCTAGAGCAAGAAATACCACACATATTCTCCAGCAACACAGGAACATAGCCCTGAGCTTCAATATGCAGGCTGCCTAAAGTCACACCAAACCCACTGACAACTCAAAACTCATTACTGGACACTTCATTGCACTCCAGAGAGAAGAAATACAGCTCCACCCACCAGAACACCAATATAAGCTTCCCTAACCAGGAAACCTTGACAAGCCACATGTCCAACCCCACCCATACCAAGGAACCTCCACAATAAAGAGGAACCACAAACTGAAAGAATACAGAAAGGCCATCCCAAACACACCAATATGAACAAGATGAAAAGGCAGAGAAATACTGAGCAGGCAAAGGAACAAGCTGCGACTAGCGCACTAAGCGTGGCCGAGAGGAGCTACCCCTCGTCTGAGGTCAGGGGCAGAAGCCGGGAGGACCCCATGCCCGTAGGGTGATGGCCAAGAAAGTTTACCCCATGTCTGTGGTCAGGAGCAGCCGCTGAGAGTACCAGGCTGTGATGGGGCAGGAACGGCAAGGAGGAGCCACCCCATGTCCAAGGAGTGGTGGCTGCATGGGTGCAGGAGGGCCTAGAGGAGCTATCCCACAATGAAGGTCAGGAAGGGCGGCAGTGAGGAGATACCCCTCATCCAAGGTAAAGAGCAGTGGCTGCGCTCTACTAGAGCAGCCATGAAGAGATACCCCACACCCAAGGTAAGAGAAACCCAAGTAAGATGGTAGGTGTTGCAAGAGGGCATCAGAGGGCAGACACACTGAAACCATACTCACAGAAAACTAGTCAATCTAATCACACTAGGACCACAGCCTTGCCAAACTCAATGAAACTAAGCCATGCCTGTGGGGCCACCCAAGATGGGAGGGTCATGATGGAGAGGCCTGACAGAATGTGGTCCACTGGAGAAGGGAATGGCAAACCACTTCAGTATTCTTGCCTTGAGAACCCCATGAGCAGTATGAAAAGGCAAAATGATAGGATACCAAAAGAGGAACTCCCCAGGTCAGTAGGTGCCCAATATGCTACTGGAGATCAGTGGAGAAATAACTCCAGAAAGAAAGAAGGGATGGAGCCAAAGCAAAAACAATACCCAGCTGTGGATGTGACTGGTGATAGAAGCAAGGTCCGATGCTGTGAAGAGCAATATTGCATAGGAACCTGGAATGTCAGGTCCATGAATCAAGGCAAATTGGAAGTGGTCAAACAAGAGATGGCAAGGGTGAAAGTCGACACTCTAGGAATCAGTGAACTAAAAAGGACTGGAATGGGTAAATTTAACTCAGATGACCATTATATCTACTACTGCAGGCAGGAATCCCTCAGAAGAAATGGAGTAGCCATCATGGTCAACAAAAGAGTCCAAAATGCAGTACTTGGATGCAATCTCAAAAACGACAGAATGATCTCTGTTCGTTTCCAAGGCAAACCATTCAATATCACGGTAATCCAAGTCTATGCCCCAACGAGTAATGCTGAAGAAGCTGAAGTTGAACAGTTCTATGAAAACCTACAAGACCTTTTTGAACTAACACCCCAAAAAGATGTCCATTTCATTACAGGGGACTGGAATGCAAAAGTAGGAAGTCAAGAAACAGCTGGAGTAACAGGCAAATTTGGCCTTGGAATGCGGAATGAGGCAGGACAAAGACTAATAGAGTTTTGCCAAGAAAACGCACTGGTCATAGCAAACACCCTCTTCCAACAACACAAGAGAAGACTCTACACATGGACATCACCAGATGGTCAACACCAAAACCAGATTGATTATATTCTTTGCAGCCAAAGATGGAGAAGCTCTATACAGTCAACAAAAACAAGACCAGGAGCTGACTGTGGCTCAGATCATGAACTCATTATTATCAAACTCAGACTTAAATTGAAGAAAGTAGAGAAAACCGTTAGACCATTCAGGTATGACCTAAATCAAATCCCTTATGATTATACAGTGGAAGTGAGAAATAGATTTAAGGGCCTAGATCTGGTAGATAGAGTGCCTGATCAACTATGGAATGAGGTTCATGACATTGTACAGGAGACAAGGATCAAGACTATCTCCATGGAAAAGAAATGCAAAAAAGGAAAATGGCTGTCAGGGGAGGACTTGTAAATAGCTGTGAAAAGAAGAGAGGTGAAAAACAAAGGAGAAAATGAAAGATATAAGCATCTGAATGCAGAGTTCCAAAGAATAGCAAGAAAAGATAAGAAAGCTTTCTTCAGTGATTAATGCAAAGAAATAGTGGAAAACAACAGAATGGGAAAGACTAGAGATCTCGTCAAGAAAATAAGAGATACCAAGGGAACATTTCATGCAAAGATGGGCTCGATAAGGGACAGAAATGGTCTGGACCTAACAGAAGCAGAAGATATTAAGAAGAAGTGGCAAGAATACACAGAAGAACTGTACAAAAAAGATGTTCATGACCCAGATAATCATGATGGTGTGATCACTCATCTAGAGCCAGACATCCTGGAATGTGAAGTCAAGTGAGCCTTAGAAAGCATCACTATGAACAAAGCTAGTGGAGGTGATGGAATTCCAGTTGAGCTATTTCAAATCCTGAAAGATGATGCTGTGAGAGTGCTCCACTCAATATGCCAGCAAATTTGGAAAACTCAGTAGTGGCCACAGGACTGGAAAATGTCAGTTTTCATTCCAATCCCAAAGAAAGGCAATGCCAAAGAATGCTCAAACTACCACACAATTGCACTCATCTCACACGATAGTAAAGTAATGCTCAAAATTCTCCAAGCCAGGCTTCAGCAATACGTGAACCATGAACTTCCTGATGTTCAAGTTGGTTTTAGAAAAGGCAGAGGAACTAGAGATCAAATTGCCAACATCCACTGGATCATGGAAAAAGCAAGAGAGTTCCAGAAAAACCTCTACTTCTGCTTTATTGACTATGCCAAAGCCTTTGACTGTGTGGATCACAATCAGCTGTGGAAAATTCTGAAGGAGATGGGAATACCAGATCACCTGATCTGCCTCTAGAGAAACCAATATGCAGGTCAGGAAGCAACAGTTAGAACTGGACATGGAACAACAAACTGGTTCCAAATAGGAAAAGGAGTGCGTCAAGGTTGTGTATTGTCACCCTGCTTATTTAACTTCTATGCAGAGTACATCATGAGAAACGCTGGACTGGAAGAAACACAAGCTGGAATTAAGATTGCCGGCAGAAATATCAATAACCTCAGATATGCAGATGACACCACCCTTATGGCAGAAAGTGAAGAGGAACTAAAAAACCTCTTGATGAAAGTGAAAGAGGAGAGTGAAAAAGTTGGCTTAAAGCTCAACATTCAGAAAACGAAGATCACTGCATCTGGTCCCATCACGTCATGGGAAATAGATGGGGAAACAGTGGAAACAGTGTCAGAATTTATTTTTTTTTGGCTCCACAATCACTGCAGATGCTGATTGCAGCCATGAAATTAAAAGACGCTTACTCCTTGGAAGAAAAGTTATGACCAACCTAGATAGCATATTTAAAAGCGGAGACATTACTTTGCTAACTAAGGTCTGACTAGTCAAGGCTATGATTTTCATGGTGGTCATGTATGGATGTGAGAGTTGGACTGTGAAGAAAGCTGAACACTGAAGAATTGATGCTTTTGAACTGTGGTGTTGGAGAAGACTCTTGAGAGTCCCTTGGACTGCAAGGAGATCCAACCAGTCTATTCTGAGGATCAGCCCTGGGATTTCTTTGGAAGGACTGATGCTGAAGCTGAAACTCCAGTACTTTGGCCACCTCATGCAAAGAGTTGACTCATTGGAAAAGACTCTGATGCTGGGAGGGATGGGGGCAGGAGGAGGAGGGGATGACAGAGGATGAGATGGCTGGATGGCATCACTGACTCGATGGACGTGAGTCTGAGTGAACTCCAGGAGTTGGTGATGGACAGGGAGGCCTAGTGTGCTGCAATTCATACGGTTGCAAAGAGTCAGACACGACTGAGTGACTGAACTGAACAAGTAAAGCAACTACAAAAGGAAGAAATGAAGAATCCCAAGGTTAGGACAAGGAAGGAAATCTTAAAAATTAGGACAGAAATTAATGCAAAAAAAAAAAAAAAAAGAGAGAGAGAGAGAGACTATAGCAAAAATCAACAAAGCCAAAGCTGGTTCTTTAAGAAGATAAATAAAATTGACAAACCACTAGCCAGACTCATCAAGAAACAAAGGGAGAAAAATCAAATCAACAAAATTAGAAATGAAAATGGAGAGTTCACAACAGACAACACAGAAATACAAAGGATCATAAGAGACTATTATCAGCAACTATATGCAAATAAAATGGACAACATGGAAGAAATGGACAAATTCTTAGAAAAGTACAGCTTTCCAAAACTGAACCAGGAAAAAATAGAAAATCTTAAGAGACCCATCACAAGTACAGGAATTGAAACTGTAATCAGAAATCTTCCGACAAGCAAAAGCCGAGGACCAGACAGCTTCATAGCTGAATTCTACCAAAAATTTAGACAAAAGCTAACACCTATCCTACTCAAACACTTCCAGAAAATTGCAGAGGCACATAAACTTCCAAACTGATTCCATGAGGCCACCATCACCCTAAAACCAAAATCTAACAATGATGCCACAAAAAAAAAGAAAACTACAGGCCAGTATCACTGATGAACATAGATACAAAAATCCTTCACAAAATTCTAGAAAACAGAATCCAACAACATATTAAAAAGATCATACATCATGATCAAGTGGTCTTTATCCCAGAGATGCAAGGATTCTTCAATATCACAAATCAATCAATGTAATACATCACATTAACAAATTGAAAAATAAAAACCATATGATTATCTCAATAGATGAAGAAAAGCCTTTGACAAAATTCAACATCCATTTATGATAAAAACTCTCCAGAAAGCAGGAATAGAAGGAACATACCTCAACATAATAAAGCTATATATGACAAACCCACAGCAAACATTATCCTCAATGGTGAAAAATTGAAAGCATTTCCCCTAAAGTCAGGAACAAGACAAGGGTGCCCACTCTCACAACTACTATCCAATATAGTTTTGGAAGTTTTGGCCACAGCAAATAGAGAAGAAAAAGAAATAAAAGGAATCCAAATTGGAAAAGAAGAAGTAAAACTCACTGTTTGCAGATGACATGATCCTCTGCATCGGTCCAGTTCAGTCGCTCAGTCGTGTCCGACTCTTTGCGACCCCATGAATCGCAGCACGCCAGGCCTCCCTGTCCATCACCAACTCCTGCAGTTCACCCAGACTCATGGGCATCGAGTCAGTGATGCCATCCAGCCATCTCATCCTCTGTCATCCCCTTCTCCTCCTGCCCCCTATCCCTCCCAGCATCAGAGTCTTTTCCAATGAATCAACTCTTCGCATGAGGTGGCCAAAGTACTGGAGCTTCAGCTTTAGCATCATTCCTTCCAAAGAAATCCCAGGGCTGATCTCCTTCAGAATGGATTCGTTGGATCTCCTTGCAGTCCAAGGGACTCTCAAGAGTCTTCTCCAACACCACAGTTCAAAAGCATCAATTCTTCGGCGCTTTGCCTTCTTGACAGTCCAAATCTCACATCCATACGTGACTACTGGGAAAACCATAGCCTTGACTAGACGGACCTAGGTCGGCAAAGTAATGTCTCTGCTTTTGAATATGCTGTCTAGATTGGTCATATCTTTACTTCCAAGGAGTAAGTGTCTTTTAATTTCATGGCTGCGGTCACCATCTGCAGTGATTTAGGAGCCAAAAAAAATAAAGTCTGACACTTTCCACTGTTTCCCCATCTATTTCCCATGACGTGATGAGACCGGATGCCATGATCTTCGTTTACTGAATGTTGAGCTTTAAGCCAACTTTTTCACTCTCCTCTTTCACTTTCATCAAGAGGCTTTTTAGTTCCTCTTCACTTTCTGTCATAAGGGTGGTGTCATCTGCATATCTGAGGTTATTGATATTTCTGCCGGCAATCTTAATTCCAGCTTGTGTTTCTTCCAGTCCAGCGTTTCTCATGATGTACTCTGCATAGAAGTTAAATAAGCAGGGTGACAATATACAGCCTTGTCGTACTCCTTTTCCTATTTGGAACCAGTCTGTTGTTCCATGTCCAGTTCTAACTGTTGCTTCCTGACCTGCATGCACGTTTCTCAAGAGGCAGGTCAGGTGGTCTGGTATGTCCATCTCTTTCAGAATTTTCCACAGTTGATTGTGATCCACACAGTCAAAGGCTTTGGCATAGTCAATAAAGCAGAAGTAGAGGTTTTTCTGGAACTCTCTTGCTTTTTCCATGATCCAGCGGATGTTGGCAATTTGATCTCTAGTTCCTCTGTCTTTTCTAAAACCAACTTGAACATCAGGAAGTTCATGGTTCACGTATTGCTGAAGCCTGGCTTGGAGAATTTTGAGCATTACTTTACTAGCATGTGAGATGAGTGCAATTGTGCGGTAGTTTGAGCATTCTTTGGCATTGCCTTTCTTTGGGATTGGAATGAAAACTGACATTTTACAGTCTTGCAGCCACTGCTGAGTTTTCCAAATTTGCTGGCATATTGAGTGGAGCACTCTCACAGCATCATCTTTCAGGATTTGAAATAGCTCAACTGGAATTCCATCACCTCCACTAGCTTTGTTCATAGTGATGCTTTCTAAGGCTCACTTGACTTCACATTCCAGGATGTCTGGCTCTAGATGAGTGATCACACCATCATGATTATCTGGGTCATGAACATCTTTTTTGTACAGTTCTTCTGTGTATTCTTGCCACTTCTTCTTAATATCTTCTGCTTCTGTTAGGTCCAGACCATTTCTGTCCCTTATCGAGCCCATCTTTGCATGAAATGTTCCCTTGGTATCTCTTATTTTCTTGACGAGATCTCTAGTCTTTCCCATTCTGTTGTTTTCCACTATTTCTTTGCATTAATCACTGAAGAAAGCTTTCTTATCTTTTCTTGCTATTCTTTGGAACTCTGCATTCAGATGCTTATATCTTTCATTTTCTCCTTTGTTTTTCACCTCTCTTCTTTTCACAGCTATTTACAAGTCCTCCCCTGACAGCCATTTTCCTTTTTGCATTTCTTTTCCATGGAGATAGTCTTGATCCTTGTCTCCTGTACAATGTCATGAACCTCATTCCATAGTTGATCAGGCACTCTATCTACCAGATCTAGGCCCTTAAATCTATTTCTCACTTCCACTGTATAATCATAAGGGATTTGATTTAGGTCATACCTGAATGGTCTAACGGTTTTCTCTACTTTCTTCAATTTAAGTCTGAGTTTGATAATAATGAGTTCATGATCTGAGCCACAGTCAGCTCCTGGTCTTGTTTTTGTTGACTGTATAGAGCTTCTCCATCTTTGGCTGCAAAGAATATAATCAATCTGGTTTTGGTGTTGACCATCTGGTGATGTCCATGGGTAGAGTCTTCTCTTGTGTTGTTGGAAGAGGGTGTTTGCTATGACCAGTGCGTTTTCTTGGCAAAACTCTATTAGTCTTTGTCCTGCCTCATTCCGCATTCCAAGGCCAAATTTGCCTGTTACTCCAGCTGTTTCTTGACTTCCTACTTTTGCATTCCAGTCCCCTGTAATGAAATGGACATCTTTTTGGGGTGTTAGTTCAAAAAGGTCTTGTAGGTTTTCATAGAACTGTTCAACTTCAGCTTCTTCAGCATTACTCGTTGGGGCATAGACTTGGATTACCGTGATATTGAATGGTTTGCCTTGGAAACGAACAGAGATCATTCTGTCGTTTTTGAGATTGCATCCAAGTACTGCATTTTGGACTCTTTTGTTGACCATGATGGCTACTCCATTTCTTCTGAGGGATTCCTGCCTGCAGTAGTAGATATAATGGTCATCTGAGTTAAATTTACCCATTCCAGTCCTTTTTAGTTCACTGATTCCTAGAGTGTCGACTTTCACCCTTGCCATCTCTTGTTTGACCACTTCCAATTTGCCTTGATTCATGGACCTGACATTCCAGGTTCCTATGCAATATTGCTCTTCACAGCATCGGACCTTGCTTCTATCACCAGTCACATCCACAGCTGGGTATTGTTTTTGCTTTGGCTCCATCCCTTCTTTCTTTCTGGAGTTATTTCTCCACTGATCTCCAGTAGCATATTGGGCACCTACTGACCTGGGGAGTTCCTCTTTTGGTATCCTATCATTTTGCCTTTTCATACTGCTCATGGGGTTCTCAAGGCAAGAATACTGAAGTGGTTTGCCATTCCCTTCTCCAGTGGACCACATTCTGTCAGGCCTCTCCATCATGACCCTCCCATCTTGGGTGGCCCCACAGGCATGGCTTAGTTTCATTGAGTTTGGCAAGGCTGTGGTCCTAGTGTGATTAGATTGACTAGTTTTCTGTGAGTATGGTTTCAGTGTGTCTGCCCTCTGATGCCCTCTTGCAACACCTACCATCTTACTTGGGTTTCTCTTACCTTGGGTGTGGGGTATCTCTTCATGGCTGCTCTAGTAGAGCGCAGCCACTGCTCTTTACCTTGGATGAGGGGTATCTCCTCACTGCCGCCCTTCCTGACCTTCATTGAGGGATAACTCCTCTAGGCCCTCCTGTGGATCCTCTACATAGAAACCCCTAAAGACTCCACCAGAAAATTACTAGAGCTAATCAATGAATATAGTAAAGTTGCAGAATACAAAATCAACACACACCAATCCCTTGCATTCCTATACACTAACAATGAGAAAACTGAAATAGAAATTAAGGAAATAATCCCATTCACCATTGCAATGAAAAGAATAAAGCACTTAGGAATATATCCACCTAGAGAAACAAAAGACCTATATATAGAAAATTATAAAACACTGGTGAAAGAAGTCAAAGAGGACACAAATGACGGAGAAATATACCGTGTTCATGGATTAGAAGAATCAATATAGTGAAAATGAGTATATGATCCAAAGCAATCTATAGATTCAATGCAATCCCTATCAAGCTACCAATGATATTTTTCAGAGAACTAGAACAATAATTTTACAATTTGTATGGAAATACAAAGATCCTCAAATAACCAAAGCAATCTTGAGAAAGAAGAATGGAACTAGAGGAATCACCCTGCCTGACTTTAGGCTCTACTACAAAGCCACAGTCATCAAGACAGTATATTACTGGCACAAAGACAGAAATATAGATCAATGGAACAAAATAGAAAGCCCAGAGATAAATCCACGTACCTATGGACACCTTATTTTTGTCAAAGGAAGCAAGAATATACAATGGAGAAAAGAAAATATCTTTAACAAGTGGTGCTAGGAAAACTGGTCAACCACTTGTAAAAGAAAAAAACTAGAACAGTTTCTAACACCACACACAAAAATAAACTCAAAATGGATTAAAGATCTAAATGTAAGACCAGAAACTATAAGACTCCTAGAGGAAAACATAGGGAAAACACTCTCCGACATAAACCACAGCAGGATCCTCTATGACCCACCTCTCAGAATATTGGAAAGAAAAGCAAAAATAAACAAATGGGACTGAATTAAAATTAAAAGCTTCTGCATAACAAAGGAAAGTATAAGCAAGGGAAAAAGACAGCCTTCAGAATGGGAGACAATAATAGCAAAAGAAGCAATGGACAACTAATTAATCTCAAAAATATACAACCAAATCCTGCAGCTCAATTCCAGAAAAATAAACGACCCAATCAAAAAGTGGGCCAAGGAATAAACAGACATTTCTCCGAAGACATACAAATGGTTAACAAACATGTGAAAAGATGCTCAACATCACTCATTATCACAGAAATGCAAATCAAAACCACAATGAGATACCATTTCACACCAGTCAGAATGGCTGTAATCCAAAAGTCTACCAGCAATAAATGCTGGAGAGGGTGTGGAGAAAAGGGAACCCTCTTACACTG
Organism: Capra hircus; assembly: GCF_001704415.2. Classification (NCBI taxonomy): domain Eukaryota; kingdom Metazoa; phylum Chordata; class Mammalia; order Artiodactyla; family Bovidae; genus Capra; species Capra hircus. Next base: position 43,423,718 of record NC_030813.1, read on the forward strand.
TTGGTGGGAATGCAAACTAGTACAGCCACTATGGAGAACAGTGTGGAGATTCCTTAAAAAACCAGAAATAGAACTGCCTTATGACCCAGCAACCCCACTGCTGGGCATACACACCTAGGAAACCAGAATTGAAAGAGACATGTGTACCCCAGTGTTCATTGCAGCACTGTTTATAATAGCCAGGATATGGAAGCAACCTAGATGTCCATCAGCAGATGAATAGATAAGAAAGCTGTGGAACATATACACAATGGAGTATTACTCAGCCATTAAAAATAATACATTTGAATCAGTTCTAATGAGGTGGATGAAAGTGGAGCTTATTTTACAGAGTGAATTAAGCCAGAAAGAAAAACACCAATAGAGTACACTAACGTATATATATGGAATTAAGAAAGATGGAAATGATAAACCTGTATGTGATGCAGCAAAAGAGACACAGATGTATAGAACAGTCTTTTGGACTCTGTGGGAGAGGGTGAGGGAGGGATGATATGGGAGAATGGCATTGAAACATGTAAATTATCATATGTGAAACCAATCGCCAGTCCAGGTTCGATGCATGATACAGGATGCTCGGGGCTGGTGCACTGGGATGACCCAGAAGGATGGGATGGGGAGGGAGGTAGGAGGGGGGGTTCAGGATGGGGAACACATGTACACCCATGGCAGATTCATGTCAATGTATGGCAAAACCAATACAATATTGTAAAGTAAAAAAAAAAGATTAATTAAATTTTTTTAAAAAGACAGTTACTAAGAGAGTAGATTATCAAATTTCTCAATCACAAGAAAAAAAATTGTGATTAAAAAGAACAATTCTTTGCTAGGAATCTTACCAGTCATGGATGCAGGTGGGTAATAACTAACCAAAATGGACAACTACCAGGTTCTACTTCCCAGCAGAGCATCCCATCTTAATCTGCCTTAGGAATATGGTCTGACTAGCACCATATCTGACATGGTAAATCTTTGTATTATTGTTTCAGATCTGGGAGATTGAAGGGTTAACTTCAACCTCGACAGGCAGCAGCATGTATGTAAAGAAATCCAAACCAATTGTGATGACTGAATTGGTCACCAACAGGCTGAATATGCTGAAGCTGCTTTATGATATATAGAGCTTCAATAACAAAGTACAGGGCAATTCCCTTTAACTTACTGGGATGTTGTAAAAATTAATGTAATAATATATGATCATCTGGCCTACAATAGGCACTTAGCAAATGGTGCTATCACCATGATTAAAAGATTACTTATGGGGAGCACTTCTTTTCCATCCTCTCTATAACCATCTGGGTTTCAAATGTTTCTATTTGCTCCAATATAAATTGAGATATACTCAAAAGTATAACAAATATATATATATATATATATACACACACATACCCCCCTCAGGTCACTAATCATTTCTCATACCCCTGTCATTGTGACTAAACCTATTAAATCATACTCGTATGTATAAACAACAACAACAACAAAACCCTTAAGTAAATCAATTATAGTTATTTACCATGTAAGTTTTAAAATAGATTAAATTTCCTTGAGATGAAGCTAGAAAAATTATTGGCAAGGCAAATTTTTTTCTCATAAATTGTATTTTTACTTTTGGCAAATGCCTTTCCTCCATTGAGTAAGCTAATTTTTTTCAATGAATTTAAATAAATCAACACTTAAAAAAAAACAACAGTTAAACAAATTTTTCTCAAATCTGGCAAATATGTGACAATGAAAAAAATTGTCTGATATACCTTTATGTGTCAGTAAATTTAATACTTTCATTGAGAAAAATTGATATAAACCTGATGCTGATGTACCACCAAAGTAGATATTTTAGCAACTTCATGGTTTATTTTCAGCACCTATTCCAAGGTAGGTTGCATTCATGCCCATGAGGTATAACACAGTGAAGTGCTGAGACTTGATTTTAATTCCTGAAAACCAATACACTGAGTCATCTAAACAGGCTTTACATACACAGATCTGCATACTGTATCCTTCTAGCTAATGTAAGTGCTACTGGTCCCTCAATGCCATGTCCCTTACGTCCCTCTCTCATATTCCATTTATTTTAAGTGTCCAGGATAGGCAAATCTATAGAACTAGAAAGTAGATTAGTGGTTGCCTAAGGCTGAGGAGGTATTGGGTTGCAGGATCTAGGATAGATAAAGGGTATGGGGTTTCTTTCGAGGATGATGAAAATATTCTAAAATTCATTATGGTGATAGTTGGAAAACTGAATATATAAAAAATAATTGAATTGTACACTTTAAGTGGATGAATTATATCTAAACTATATTTCAAGAAATCTGTTATAAAAAACATAAAATAAGTTTTTTAGAAATAGCCAAAGGGAGAGATGTGAGATACAGATGTGAGACCTGGACTATGAAGAAAGCTGAGCACAGAAGAATTGATGGCTTTGAACTGTGGTGTTAGAGAAGACTCTTGAGAGTCCCTTGGACTGCAAGGAGATTCATCCAGTACATCTTAAAGGTAATCAGTCCTGAATATTCATTGGAAGGACTGATGCTGACGCTGAAACTCCAATACGTTTGCCACCTGATAAGAAGAACTGACTCATTTAAAAGACCCTGATGCTTGGAAACATTGAAGGCAGGAGGAGAAGGGGACAAAAGAGGATGAGATGGTTGGATGGCATCACTGACTCAATCAACATGAGTTTGAGTAAACTCCAGGAGTTGGTCATGGACAGGGAGGCCTGGCATACTGTAGTCCATGGGATTGCAAAGAGTCAGATACAACTGAGAGACTGAACTGAACTGAACTGAACTGAAAAGGAGGGAGGAAGCTGTATGACTTTCATCGGCAGTGTTGTGCCAAGATTTACTAGCATCTTAGTTCATTGCATCTTGATTGACAGACATAGAAGGGGAAAAAAACAGACTAGAATTCTCCCTGTGCAACATCAAGGCAAGGAAAAGCTATTTTAATGGTGCCAAAATATTTACCACAATTTTTCTGCTTAACCAGATCTAGTGACACGATTCACACATAAGGCAGTGTGTGAAAGTGAAGTTGTTCCGTCTTGTCTGACTCTTTGCAACCCCATGGACTGTAGCCTACCAGGCTCCTCCATCCATGAGATTTTTCAGGCAAGAGTACTGGAGTGGGTTGCCATTTCCTTCTCCAAGAGATCTTCCTGACCCAGGGATCGAACCTGGGTCTCGGATGAATGAAGGCAATGAAGGGTTAAAATAAAAACCCCTTTGTCAGACCTTATAAGTTCCTATGTTTGATGTGCAGAAGCTTTGTGCATGACCTTAATGCTTTTCAAGTGAATGATCAAGAGATATATAGAGATACAACTTAGTTTTCAGGGTAGTGAGCACTTTCATCTTGATATAGGATAGAGTCACTCATATGCTGCTCAACTCAACAGAAAATCATTATAAGTATTTAAATGGGCAGGAAGGAAAAGAAGCAGAGAAGATAAGTATCTATTTAATTGATACATTGAGCCAAATACGGAGAAGGCAATGGCACCCCACTCCAGTACTCTGCCTGGAAAATCCCATGGATGGAGAAGCCTGGTATGCTGTGGTCCATGACATTGCTAAGAGTAGGACATGACTGAGCGACTTTGTTTCACTTTTCACTTTCATGCATTGGAGAAGTAAATGGCAACCGACTCCAGTGTTCTTGCCTGGAGAATCCCAGGGGCAGGGGAGCATGGTGGGCTGACGTCTATGGGGTCACACAGAGTCGGACATGACTGAAGTGATGTAGCAGTAGCAGCAGCAGAGCCAAATAAGAGTCTAGTAGATGGGACTACCAGACCACCTAACCTGCCTCTTGAGAAATCTGTATGCAGGTCAGGAAGTAACAGTTAGAATTGGACATGGAACAACAGACTGGTTCCAAATAGGAAAAGGAGTATGTCAAGGCTGTATATTGTCACCCTGCTTATTTAACTTCTAAGCAGAGTACATCATGAGAAACGCTGGACTGGAAGAAACACAAGCTGGAATCAAGATTGCTGGGAGAAATATCAATAATCTCAGATATGCAGATGACACCACCCTTATGGCAGAAAGTGAAGAAGAGCTAAAAAGCCTCTTGATGAAAGTGAAAGAGGAGAGTGAAAAAGTTGGCTTAAAGCTCAACATTCAGAAAATGAAGATCATGGCATCTGGTCCCATCACTCCATGGGAAATAGATGGGGAAACAGTAGAAAGAGTGTCAGACTTTATTTTTTGGAGCTCCAAAATCACTGCAGATGGTGACTGCAGCCATGAAATTAAAAGACGCTTACTCCTTGGAAGAAAAGTTATGACCAACCTAGATAGCATATTAAAAAGTAGAGACATTACTTTGCCAACTAAGGTCCATCTAGTCAAGGCTATGGTTTTTCCAGTAGTCATATGTGGATGTGAGAGTTGGCCTGTGACAAAGGCTGAGTGCCAAAGAATTGATGCTTTTGAACTGTGGTGTTGGAAAAGACTCTTGAGAGTCCCTTGGACTGCAAGGAGATCCAACCAGTCCATTCTGAAGGAGATCAGCCCTGGGATTTCTTTGAAAGGAATGATGCTAAAGCTGAAACTCCAGTACTTTGGCCACTTCATGCGAAGAGTTGACTCATTGGAAAAGACTTTGATGCTGGGAGGGACTGGGGGCAGGAGGAGAAGGGGACGACCGAGGATGAGATGGCTGGATGACATCAGTGACTCAATGGACGCGACTCTGAGTGAACTCTGGGAGTTGGTGATGGACAGGGAGGCCTGGCATGCTGAGATTCGTGGGGTCACAAGGGGTCGGACACGACTGAGGGACTGAACTGAACTGAACTGAGGTGTATTTAATTGTTGTTGCTATTTATTTGCTAAGTCATATCTGACTCTTTTGCAACCCGCTAGATAGCAATGGTTACCCAATCTAGTACCCTTGCCTGGAAAACCCCATGGATGGAGGAGCCTGGTAGGCTACAGTCCATGGGATCGTGAAGAGTCGGACACAACTGAGCGACTTCACTTTCACTTTTCACTTTCATGATTGGAGAAGGAAATGGCAACCCACTCCAGTGTTCTTGCGTGGAGAATCCCAGGGACGGGGGAGCCTGGTGGGCTGCCGTCTATGCTGTCGCACAGAGTCGAACACGACTGAAGCGACTTAGCAGCAGCAGCAGCAGCAGCAGCAGCTACCTGGACTGTATAAAGTAGCCAACTACTTTATCTGTGGTCCTACTGAACAAAGAGTACGTAATTATAATGATGGTTGAAAAAATGGACTTTGCTCAACTTTGTTAAGGAAGATCTCCTATCTAGAACCTTCCAAAGGGAGTTTCATGGGTAATTTGATAATATGCAATTGTCTTCTTATTCATGTTCTGACCTTAGACTCTAGCCTTCATGTAAGTGGTACCTTCATTTTATTTCCTAGCCTGCTCAATTGATAAAGCTTTTGGACAAGTGATAGGGGCTTCCCAGGTGGCACTAGCAATAAAGAATTTGCCTGCAATGCAGGAAATGCGGGTACAATCTCTGGGTCAGAAAGATCCCCCATAGGAGGAAATGGCAACCCACTCCAGTATTCTTGCCTGGAGAATCCCGCCGACAGAGGAACCTGGTGGGTTACAGTCAATAGGGTCACCAGGAGTCAGACAAGATTGAGCATGCACACAGCTCAATGGCAGCTCATAAATGAGATATAGCTGTGAGAAGTTACTAGAGCATCAGATACAAAATATTATGTAGATAAAAAGAAGCTTGGAGCAAAAGAGAAACAGTGCAAGAGAAAGAAAATGTAGTGCTTAGAAAATATAAAAAAGAAACTGACAATAAAAATGGAAATATGAAATGAAAATCTGTAGGCCTTCTTTTACCCTTGACTCAAGTAGCATACAGAATTGTTTCAAATATACACTTTATCTGTATCAATGGTAGTACTTTAAAGCCTTAACCTGCAGTACTCAAGTTGATCTGAAATTTCAAATATTACTCAGTAAGTTAATTGTACTCTCAGTATTTAAATAATTATTAAAAGTTTCCATAAGTTCTTCCAAGTTGAATCACTGTTTGACTAAAGGAACTTATTCAGTTTTGTTTTATTCTGTCTTCTCTTAATGAAGCAATGCAGATTTCACAGGTGGCTCAGTGGGTGAAGAATCTGCTTGTGATGCAGGAGATGTAGGATACGTGGATTTGATCCCTGGGCAGGGAAGATCCCCATGGAGGAAGGCATGGCAACACACACTCCAGTATTCTTGCCTGGATAATCCCATGGACAGAGAGGCCTGGTGGGCTACAGTCCAGGGGATCGCAAAGAGTTGCACACAGCTGAAGCGACTTAGCACACATGCAGAGGAATAAACTAGGTGGAACTGAGAAACATAGGAAAAATAAATTGCACTTTTCCTCTACAATAAGAATTTCCATTACTGTTTGGTAAAAACAAAGCTGAGATAGAAGAAACAGAAAATAGAAGATTAGTATCACATTCCCTTATTATGACTTTCCTGATATGAGTGCTATAGAACTTCAAAAACGGGAGGACTAAAGCTAGGCTCTAAAAGTCAAGATCAACTTTACGGAAAAGGTCACATTTTAATTTGGCCTTGAAGAATGGGTAGAGTGGGAATAAGCAGAGGATGGGAGCCCAGGCTTTTCAGATGGTAGAAAATGGCTCAACAATAAGTCAGGTAACAGAATGCTTATAGGTAATGTTTGCAGAGAGTGGAAGGGAGACAGCAGTCTGACGCTAATGTAGGGGTTCATGTGTGGGGCTTCAAAAACCTGTGGGTTCTAATTATGACAGGATAGCAACCTGTTGTGGCTACACTTTTCTTTCACATCCAAATACAACACTGTGATCTGTCTCATCCGTGAGAAGCCTGCCTCCTTCCCTACCTCCCAAGGTGAGATGTTCTCCTTCTCTGCTCATGTGCCATGCATTCCCCATCTTCTTGATTCTGAATCTCCTTGCAAATTTTTGCTTTTGAAATTCATATTAATGTCTTTATCTCCTGAGCTCTAGCAATTACCTGGTAGATATAACGCCAACCTCTTCATTCCCAGAGGAGCCAATAATTCAAGATGGGATAGAATATAGCATATTCTAACTGAAGATTAGAGAAACAATACAGAGGTATTTGGTTGGGTGGGGGTATTAAAGTACAATGGGAAACATCCTAAAATTGATATTACACGTACCTATTTAAGTGTTTCAGCCAATTCTGCCCCAAGAAATTTCTTTCAGATCTTCTTTCTGCTCAGAATCCAGATGGCTATGATTTCCTGATGTCTGTGTGTAACTATGTGTGAGTGTGTGTGTATGCATATATATATATAAACACATACATATATATTTATACACACACAAAATGTGTGTCTCTATTTCCATCTTCTCCTAGTTCTAGAATATAGCACTACCCCTCAATTTCCAAAAGCAGTGGTGTACAAAAGCAAAATTCTTGACACTTGATAATGCAGAGTAATTTTGCTTTCTGTCTCCACTCCCACCCTGTACTAGTCTTGGGGGCCTAATTTTGCATAATCTAAAAATCCCACCAGTAAGTTTTTCTAAACAAAAGAGTGTCTACACCAGAGCTGAATTCTGCTGTTCCCCTCTAATGCAGAAAACAGCTGCAACCATTTCTATTTTTTAGTGATCTTTTTTTTCCTGCTTGTTACATATTATTGAAGACTGATTAGCTAAGCAAATCATTTAGGTTCGGGGAGAGTTAAAACAAACACGGTGCTTGAGGATGACAAAGCACATTTGAAGTAGGCTCCCAATAGTGCTTGGTTCATACGTGGAGAAAAAACAAAGATACTTTGCTTTGCTTTTCCTCTCTTTTTTTGATCTTTCCACCATATTCAACAAAATAAACTCAGCAAATAAAAAGAAAATCACTGTATGAAAACTAGACGATAGCACTCAAAGCGCAGAGTGGGAAAAACTGGCAATGCAGATAGCATGGCTCTTTATTTTCACAAAATATTTTGCCCTTCATTGGTGACCCTTTGCATCTGTTGCCTATGGTGCTGAGCCAGGGACATTAGGAGACTCAATGGGGATAATATAACAGACTCCAGTTCCCTAATGGGAGAGAAGCCCTCGTTTATGCTGGTGTAAGTGTGCATTCTAAAGACATACAAACCTGTTTGGATTTTCTGTGGCTTTTAGATTTCCTTAAAAATCACCAAACTGTAATCTTCATCTGGGTAATTTTTGTCTATCTTTTGGAAATGTGTTGATAGCAGTCTTTCTGAAAAGGCAGGTCTGTGTGAGTAAACGGCTTGATTTATCCTCTACTGGTCTCTGGTCAGAGCACTGGACTGTGAGGTTGGTTTGACAAATACTTAAGTATTTGGTTAACGCAGCTTCAAGGAGGTTTTTCTTTAATTCAGCTGCCAGATTAGGACCTGGATATAAATGCAACAGCATAAAAAATTGAGCTGCCAGAAGGCACCATACAGAAGCAGGGTCACGAACCCAGAGAAATCACATGGTGCCAAGTCCATCTGCCCCTCTGTTTGTCACATGGATAAAATCTAAGTAAGATGAACCTGGCTGGCAGCCTTGATCAATGAAAGTAGAGCACAAATATCACAATCTGTTATGAGTTGGAGAGAAGTGGTGTGGGGTCAAAGCCAGTTTCCAAGAGAAGGCCCTGCCATTCATGCACTGATGCTAAATATTATGCCAGTGACCAGTTGATAGCTATGTGTTTTTCTTCTTCCCAGGTCCCCAAACACAGAACTCATTGGAAACAGCTCTGTGGTCAAGAATGAACTTGGCGTAAAACTTTGGCCACCTGTTGCTCTCAAGGCATGGCCAAGGAGCCAAGATGGGGGGAAAGTCTAAATGCCACCTACAGAAAAAGAACTTCACTACGTGCAGATGTAGTGAGTTGTAGTCAGCCTGCTTTGTTCATTTGTTGAAGCACAGTGTCAATTATCCTTTAATGTCCTGAATAGTCCCTCTCCTTGGTGATGCCTATGTGTATCAGCTGCTTGGCTACAACTGAAATTCTTTTGTTCTAGAGAAGGCAGTACTACCTTCTCTTGTCATTAAACATCTTGGTCTGCGTCTTGGTGCACACGACCCTGTGATGGATGCACATGTAAATTCAAACTGCATGTCTTTTATGACTTACATGCTGTTTCTCCAGCTTTTTTTATACAGCATCCTCCTGCTTGCAATGAAAGAAGCATATTGGATTTTATATGGTTATAAAATCCCACATAAGACAAACTATACAAAAGGCTTTCTATGTAGCTTGGGACTTCACAGTGCTTTTTTTCCCGATGCCACGGCCGTACCTTCTGCCTCCCCATACTATTTCCTTCTTTTTATCTCTGGTCTTGAGACCTCCTATTCAAAACATTGTGGAGCCTTCTACTTTGTTTCTGTCTATTTACTGATTGCTTTTATGAGTCAGTGCCTTGGAATTAGTCTTTCACTGTGAAGGAGCACACTGATGAAAGTTTGTAATGACAACATCTGTTTGTCCCAAACAGATGTTAGAATAATCCCTTGGTATACACTTAGCATGCTGGTCAGTACAAATCAACATTTATCCTGAGAGTAAGGATCCTCTGGTGTTCTGGGGGCTAAGATTGATATTGGGTCATTTAAATTATAAACTACTTTGGATGATAAATATCATTTGGGGGTAAAAATTATAAAAACACTACAGTACTAAACCCCATCCACTGAAGAACTCAACTTAGTTATCTGTATAGTATTATAAATTATTTAATATATAAAGCTACTGCTCACAGTGTGAAATTTATTCTAAAATAATATGCATAAGTTCTGCATTGCCTTGAGATTTGTTTGTTTACACAGTAAGCCCAGATAAACATTCCACTACATTGCATGCTATCCTTATTAACAGTAATCAAATATTCCAAAAGGCTTTTTTGAGTTTAAGTTAATCCATCGTTAATCATGACCTTCAAATGAACACTTGGCTTCAGTATTATTTTCAAAAGAAAACTCCAATATCAGCAATGCTTAGCCAGTGCCAGAATGCTTACAACATGATCAACAAGTTGCACATGTATCCTTACAAGCAGTCAAAGGGTTATAATTTAGAAGCCAGGCTGGGAATATACTATTATGTGAATGTAATTCAAGATGCCCAGGCAATATGAAGCCCATGTCATCCTAAACTTGACACTCAGGAAAAACAACTTTCAGAAGGAAGTGAAGCTTGAGCAGAAACCTACATGCAAGAAAGGCACCAGTCATACAAATATCTGGGGAAGAGAACAAGAGGCATAAGAAACAGCAAGTATGAAATAATGAATGTGGGAATGTGCATGAAAATAGGAAGAAGGTCAGTGTTGCTGGAGCAGAGTCAGCTGGGGAGAAGATGGAAGAAAATGAGGTCAGGAAGGTAGCCCAAGGCGAGATCACAGCCTTATAGACCATTAAAAACCATTTGAATTTTATTCTAAATGTGAGAAGCACAAAAAACTAAAGCCAAAGGAATGAGGAGCAATTATCAAAATAATGCAATAATTATGTTTCAATGTAATAAGTACAAGCTCTTTAAAAAATAGGAACCTAGAGAAGGAAATGCCTAATGTTTCTTAGGATGCCAAATAGAGTAAAATTGTTTTTTTATTTGGAAGTACTTGGCTGAGTAGGGAGAAAAGGCGATTCAGATAAAAGCGATATTTCCTTGCAGAAAGAGCAATATGCACAAAAGTGGAGGAGGGGAAATATGATATATTGAAAAATAGTTTATCTGGTTGGTGTATGGAAGGAAGTGGCAGGAGATGAGGTTAGCATTAGATCTTCAAGGTCTTTGCATGTCACCCAAAGGAATTTGGACTTTAACCAGTGGGCTAGGAAGCCACTGAAATATTTTAAGCCAGGAAGTGATGCAACATGATCATAGTTTTATTTTGGAGTAACAAATCTGTCAGTAGTGTGAAGAATTAACTGAAGTCCAGAGGAGTGTCTGAGGTCAAGACTACCAGCTGGGTAACTTGAAATAATCCATATGAGTAAGAAGAGATGAACTAGTGTCATGACAATAAAGAGAAACATACTGGGGAATTATTGAGACGGTAGAGGCACACATTTGGATGAGTGGGAAAACTGACAGTCATCAAGGATAACTTCTTGGCTTGTGGTTTGAGGAATTTGATCAATGGTGATATCATTACCCTGGAGAAACAAGTGTGAGACTAAAACCTCATCTCAGATTTAATTTTAAAAATGCAATTTGTCAAATAGAAGAGGTCCCCAATGGACAAAAGACCTAAAGAAGGTAAGAGGATACAGATAAATGAACATAGGCGTGACTGTTAGCTTTGGCAAAGAATGAAGGACAACTTACCTATAAAGGAGAAAAAGATATAATAGTTGATGAGAACATGGATAAATTATGAGATGGAAGGGAAAAACAAGCTGAGAGAGTTCACTCAACATTACCCTCTCTCTTCTGCTTTCTCTCAATCTCCTTTAAAGATAGATATAGATAGATAAATAGACATAGATAAACAATGTGACTTTATATGTTTAACAACTTAATGTGTATGTATATGTACATATACAGACTAACTGTGAGAAAGGCTTCATGGAAGATACTAATATGTAAAGCTGAGTGAAGTGAAAGTCACTCTGTTGTGTCTGACTTTTGCGACCCCATGGATTATACAGTCCATGGAATTCTCTAGACCAGAATACTGGAGTGGGTAGCCTTTCCCTTCTCCAGGGGATCTTCCAAACCAATGGATTGAACCCAGGTCTCCTGCATTGCAGGTGGATTCTTTACCAGCTGAGCCACAAGGGAAGCCCTTCTATATAAGCTGAAGCAGACCTAAAAGGATGAGTAGGCTTTACTTAGGTCGAGAACATCAGAAACAATGCTTAAATTTCAATATTGGGTGACAAAATATAGCGTCAACATTTGAAGCTGAGGAAAAAATCTTGGCACTATTTTGGGCACTAGCTTGTTGGTAGGAGATAGAACAATGATTAATTTCATTCCCAACATGCTGAATTTAAGGTGATGGTAAGAAACCAGAGGGTATATGTTCATTCTAATTGAAATTACTTGATTGGAGCACAAATGGGTGATCTGAGCAAAGTGGATAAATCAGCAAAAAAGATATGTCTGCAAAAGTTAGTGGTTAATGCAGTTGAGTTACATTGGTAGCAAAAAGTGGAAATGATAAAGGAGAAACCCTTGGACAATGCTTGTTGTAGTCAACAAAGAGAAAGGATCAAAGAGGGATCTGTGCTTGTCCATAGTTTCCAGGATCTCATCCCTCCAAAGCCTCTTATACTGGTTCTGAACTAGTTAATTACTTGAGAAGGGGAAACCTCTCCTAACTGATGAAAACGGGATGGAAAATGCCAGCTTATAGAGAGTGTGATCAGAATATCACTAGAAAGATCCGTGCAGGACAATTAAAATATGAAATAAAAATAGAGATTTTGTATAGGTTAGATGAAAAAGAAAGACATCTTTGATAACTCCTAGAGATTGAGGCCATCAACATTTGCAAGTTGCTGAATTTTGAAAGAAAAACAAGACAGGAAAATGACACTCAATGGGAGAAAACACACTATGTACACATATATGTCTACCCCATCATAGATAAACTGGCAGTGTTAACAGTAATTTTTTGCTCAGTTTTCTCCAATCAGAGTTTAAGGACTGTGCATTCTAGAAAAAGAACTAACCAGCATTCAGAGATGCCAACATGCTGACATCCAATTTTCTTTATCTCTCTCTCTTACTCCAATCCTACCAAGTCTCTGCTAGTCTCTGACAATACAGATCTAGGTTCTTGGAATGTGATTTTGCCTGGGATAACTACCCTTGAGGAAGAGGGTTGCTTCATTCCCCAATGTGATGGTTGTGAGGCCAGTGCTGTGAAAACTCATGTGTCCCATTAATTCTCTGTAATCTTTAAAGGTTAGAAACATCAGAGCCTTGGAAATAAGTTAACACATCTTCTGAGACTCTGAAGAAACTACACAGATCTTTTTGAAAGACAGTCCAGGTTACAGCTGCTTCTGAAACCTCCATGCCACCAGGTTGAAAATATCTCTGACTGAAAACCATGCAGAATATGAAACTGTGGAAAACAAAATTCTTTGAACTTTAAACGCACAAAGAAAAAGAATTAGATTTTTTCTTTCACTTTTAACTTACAAAGTGCTGCTTTATTTGTAGCTTTATTTCTTTTCAAAAATTTTATTGTAATGAAGTGGGATTTATACTCAAATTGAGATAATTCTGGTCATGCTATAATTCTATTACACATTTTACTCTTTGGAATATCTTACTGGTGTTATTTAATTGATTGATGAATTTATGATATGCTGCATTGAATGATGTGACTGGCCAAAATAGAGAAACAGAACAAGAAGTGAATTTTCAGCTCTGGTTAAAGACTGATCCTATAAAAAGGAAAAAGACTGATCTTAAAGTTAATTATGTGTATATGTGTGTGTGTGCTCAGTAGCTCAACCATGTCTGACTCTTTGCAACCCTATGGACTATAGCCCACCTGGATCCTCTGTCCATGGAATTTTCCAGGCAAGAATACTATAGTGGGTTGCCATTTTCTACTCCAGGGGTTCTTTCCAACCCAGGGATCGAACCTGTGTCTCTCGCATCTCCTGTATTGGCAGGCAGATTCTTTACCACTAAGCTACCTGGAAAGTCTCAAAATTTGCTTATATAACATAATTCTGACCAGTTTCATACATTTATGTGGACAGTCTCAACTGCACACAGTTGGCCCAAGGACAAAACACAAAAGAGTTCCAGTTGCCATTGAAATAGCAACTTCATGGGTGCAAGAGCAGAGTAATGCTGATAGAGGCCAGATTGCTCCTATGCAGCCACCAGTCAGTCACATCTTTAACTGACAGAAGGCTAAAGAGTTAAACTCAGTGGGTAGAGAAAACAAAAAGATGGGAAATTTTAGAGAAGGGCCTATCTTGTCCTACTCACCAAGGAGGTGTGGTGAGCAGATTAATGTCCCTTTTCTCCCAAAGGTATCTATAAACTAATCTTCAGAACCTAAGTGTGTTACGTTACATGGCAAAAAAGGACTTTTCAGATGTGATTCAGTTTAGGATCTGAGAGGGAAAGACCACTCTGAATTATTCAGGTGAGCCTGACATGACCACAAGAGCCCTTGACTCAAAGAGGGGTGTAGAAAAGTCAGTGTCAGAGTCAGAAAATAAGATGTGAAGGAGAAGCAGAGGCTGGGGTGAGGCAGTTGTTGGCTGGGGGCTACGAGTTAAGGGATGTAATTAGCTACTTAGAAGAGGAAAAAGAAGAAAAAAGAGAGCTTCCAGAAGGAATATAGCCCTGCTGACACCTTGATTTTAGTCCCATGACATTCATTTTAGACCTGCTACCTCCAGATATGTAAGATAAATTAATGTTCAAGCTACCAAGTCTGTGGTGCTTTGGCATATTATATTTGCAAGAGGAAAGGAATACAGAAGGCTTTACCTATATCTGTGTTCTAGTTTTAGCATTGCTCATACTTCCTGGGAGGAGAAATGCCTCCCTAGATTTGTATGTATTTTAGGAAGTTAAAACAGAAATGTTTAGGCTTAGCTTGTCTGTTTCTCTTCTAGCAAGTGTTCCTGCACAAGCTCCTCTTTAGTATTCCAGGCGTGCATCTTATCTGGGTACTTGGGTGGCCTGTCCTTATCCATGGTGGTTTCATGGCCGAGTCTTTGATATCTGGAGCTCAGTGAACAGAACTGTTCAGCTCTCACACTTAGTCTTTATCAATAATTAAAGTACTATCTTGATATCAACTGGCATTTCTTTCTGGTTTTTCATTTTTAAAGTCAGGATGAAGAAGTGGGCTATGATCCACTGGGTCTTGAATTCCCAATAAATGTAAAAAGGCGGTGACAAAACACATACAACATTGCGGGAAATGTTGAGACTAGTAAGGAAGACTAAAGAAAGTCTGTTGGATTTGTTAATGAGGTTTCTTTAACATAATACAAACTTATCACCTTCAACCTGAAGAACAGCATCGCTGTTAAAAAATGCTAGAAAGCACTCACATTGATGTCAGAAGACATGAGTATCATCTTATGCTGCTATTACATAGCATTAAACTCTATTAAAGAACAAAAATAAATTAGAAGTATAGAAATTACAAAATGTGAAAATCTATAAAAAACTGAAACTATTACAATTTGCTGATCATATAATTACCTAAAATAAAAACAAGGACAAAATTTAAATTATTGAAAACAATTGATATTTTGAAATTTTAGATTTTATATATTTGCAATCATATCTTGTGTATTATATATATCATTTCATTCCAACAATTATACTATTTTTTTCCTTAATTGCATTGCCTAGGAGCTTAGTACAATATGAAATAATAATGATCAAAGGGTTTTTTTGTCATATTCCTAACTTGAATAGCCAGTAAGTATGATATTGTTATGTTTTTTTAGGAATACTCTTCATGAGGTAAAGGAAGTTTACTTCTATGTAACTGTGTTTAATGGGTTGTATACACTTCTGGTGGAGAAGGCAATGGCACCCCACTCCAGTACTCTTGCCTGGAAAGTCCCATGGACAGAGGAGCCTGGTAGGCTACAGTCCATGGCGTCGCTAAGAGTCGAACACGACTGAGTGACTTCACTTTCACTTTTCACTTTCCTGCATTGGAGAAGGAAATGGCAACCCACTCCCGTGTTCTTGCCTGGAGAATCCCAGGGACGGGGGAGCCTGGCGGGCTGCCGTCTATGGGGTCGCACAGAGGTGGACACGACTGAAGCGACTTAGCAGCAGCAGCAGCATACACTTCTGGATGTGATTTATTACCCGTGTAAGCAGATTATTGAAGCTATAAGTATGACTGGTCTCTGTACATATTTCCATTAACTGTTTTTGCCTGATTTTGATATTATGAGTTACACCAATTCATAAAATATTTTCCTTCTTCCCTAGTCTCTGAAATATTTTATTTAAAAATAGGATTTTTTTTTACTTAATTTTTTAGGTAAAAAGAGCCTATGATCATATTTGAACTTAGAGATTGGGGTAATAACATTTCTATTATAAGTCAATTTCATTATTATGTTTACTGTATTTTAAACTACATATTCACATTTTTATTTCTTTGTATTTCTGATTTAGACTTTGGACAAATTCTTCAATAATTCATTTCAATCACACTTTATTTCTTTAAATTTCTCTTGAACAGTATCACACTAGAATTGATATAGAATATTGAGATTTTAAATTTTCAATGAACATATTTCCATTTCTATAATTTTATGTATACCTATTCATAGTTCACTTGTGCTCTAATATGTTATTTTTTCTTTAGACATATTTTTGTTTTATTTCCTTGAGGATCTTACATTACTTACATTAAGGTATTTTAAGAGTGCTTTTTATTTTCATTTTTAGAAGTGATTTTAATTTCTGATATTTTTTTTCTAGTTTCAAACAAAATCCTTTAAAAACTTTTGAATTTCCAACCTTATCGAATATGACACCTTTATAACTACTCTTCTCTCTCTATTTAGCCTTCCCTTTATGCCAGGCCCATAGGTTCATTTACTCATATTCCTTAGCTCCAGTCAAACAAGTGTCCAAGTCTTTGAAACTGCCCCATGGTGCTGCCCAGTTACAGAGACAGAGAGGAGCTTGACCAAGATCTTGGCTGTTGGACTGTTTGCTTCTGCTCCAAACATGGTGCTTGTAGCTAAGACTCACAGTCCTGCTAATTTTTTAACTTCAATTCTTTAGCGAGGATGCAAACTACAGGCAAACAGTTTTAAGCAGTGTGACTTGCTCTATTCTCTAAAACAAATAGAAGTCCATCTTTCTGCCATTTCAGCATTCTCTGGTACCTTGAGGCCAGCCAAAGCATTAGTCTTTTCTCACTATAGACCTTTGCTGTGGAGGTATTTAATTTTTAAGGATGGCTATGTATTTTTATAATGTATATTACAAATAATTAATTAATAAAGGAAAATTAGAAAATGTAAGCTTATTTTTGATATTGACTTCAAATATTTTTTCAAAAAAGATATGTTTAATTTTTGTAGTTAATTCACATTTCTTTGCCTTTTATTTCAAATTGCATCATTATTTCTCCCTTTATTGTTATAATTGACGCGTCAAAATTAGTCTTTATAAAGATAAGCATTGTTGTGATTGTATACTTTACATATCAATGTGCCTGTGTTTTCCTTCTTTTACTTTCAACTACTCAGAACTGTTGAATTTAGGCATGTCTCTTTAAATCATTATATGATTATATTTTGTTTTATTGTTCAGTCTGAAAATTCTTACATTTCACAGTAGTATTGGTATATTTATATTTTATGTAATATAGATATATTTGGTTTAAATCTGCCATTTTAGTATTTATATATATGAATGTATGAAGTATACATAAAAGAATGATGATATTTATGAATGATTATATTTTATAAATGCATAAATTTTATTATATATATATAATAATTTTATAGTATATATGTATTTAAACATATATATAGACACTATGTTTATATATACAGATATAAAAATATACATGTATACATATAGCTTTATAATTTTTTTATTATTTAGTGTTACTTTATTGAAATTATAGCACAAATCCTTATGTTAATACAGTATAATATAAATTAGTACTTTTATCACTTCCAGAATAATGTAAATGCTTTAAAATACTTTAGCTTTGTTTATCCCCTTCTTGATCTATAGGCAGAAACTGTCATTCTATGTATAAAATCCAACAATATTTACTTCATTGCCTTAAATAGTCAAAGTCCATTTGTATCTAGAAATACTTATACTCATTTTATTTGTTTTTGTTTATTCTGGGATGATTTTCTTTTTGATTGACTTTCAGTATTTCATTTCCTGGATGATGAAGGCAGCCAATTCTTTGGCTTGTTTGTCTGAAAATATCTTATTTTTTTTTTCAAAATATCAAACACTGAATATTGAATTTTAGATATGCAGCTATTTTCTCTTTCCTTGGGCTCCTTTTAAGATTTTTTTTTTTTTTTTTTTTTGGTTTTCAACAATTTTACTGTAATATGTCTGAGTGTTTTGCTTGTGCGTATGAGTGTGTGTATGTGTGGGTTTTGTTTTTTCACGTTCGTCCTCTTTGAGGCTTATAATTCTTCTACCATTTATATGTAATATCTTCTGTAAGATTCTTGGCTCTTTGTCATCAAACATGCTTCTACTTTAATCTCTTTCTCATTTCCTTTTGATATTCCAATTACATGTATGTAAGGTTTTTCACTTTCCTCTCCATATTTTCTCTATCTTTCATCCATTTATCTCTTCCCAGTTCAGTTTGTATATTTTTTCAAAAGGTATTCCAGTTTATTAATTTTTTCATCAGCTGTCGTTTCTCAAAACATCTACTAAGTTCATATTTTAATTATTATATTTTCAGTCCTATAATTTTAATTTTATTTTCAATTATATTTTTATTTTTCTAAAGTAGACCTCTATCTTGTTATATATTTACTTGAACTTAGAAACTATAGATATATTTAAGTCTCTGCTAGTAATTTCGATTTGTGCATCTCACAAGGATCTACTTCCATTTCTCATTTTATTCTTTTCAGTTTTCAGTGAATTATTGTTTTTCAATCTAATATATTTTTTTGGAGAAGGAAATGGCAACCCACTCAGTATTCTTGTCTGGAAAAATCCATGGATAGAGAAGCCTGGCAGGCTACAGTCAATGGGGTTGCAAAGAGTTGGACATGACAGACACTATCACTCATTACTCACTCATATTATATTTAGTTATCACTATTGCATAAAAATTATAGTAAAAATGATTTTTGGATTAAATTATATTTTTCCTAATAGGATTTACATTTTCTTCTTCCTAGCAGTATATTGGGTTTCCCAGGAGGTGCTAGTGGTAAAGAACCCAAGAGACACGGGTATGATCCCTGGGTTGTGAAGATCCCCTGAAAGAGGAAATGTCACCCCACTCCAGCATTCTTGCCTGGGAAATCCCATGGACAGAGGAGCCTGGACTACAGTCCATGGGGTCCCAAAGAATTGGACACAACTAAACATCTAAGCACAGCCTCTATACTAGGTGTAAATCACCTTAACTCAATTAGTAATTGAAGTGATTAGAAATCTGGCTTTAGTTTTGATGATTATTCTATTTCTGTTTCACATTATTTCTAGGATTTAGTCAGTCTTCTTGGTTTTGACCATCATACGGCTTTCAGAATTGGTGATAAATCAAGGAGGAAAATGCTCCCAAAATTTATTCACCCTTCTGAGCTTTGCTTATTTTAAAATTTTTGATCCTGAAAATTCTCACTGCCTGAATAAGCTTGTTAGGGGAAGCACACTGATTGAAACCGCCCACGCTGGCCAGGCACCATAATAACCATTTGCATGAGTTGTTTTATGACAGGAGATCCTGATAAGGAACACGGAACTAATAAGCCACCACCAACCAGAAGAGTTCCAGAAAGGTCAAAAGGAGCCACTGCTTGTCTGTCCACTTCCCAGAATCCCTCTCGCTAGCATCCATCTTGGCTGAGCAATGTGTGTGCCATCAGGAACGACTCTGAATTAGAATGATTGGCCAAAGACCACCGGAAACTAATCCCATCACCATAAAACCATGCAGCAGAGCAGTTCTCCTGAGTTCCCTTACCCTACTGCTCTCCATCCGGGTGCCCTTTCCCAATAAAATCTCTTGCTTTGTCAGCACATGTGTGTCCTCAGACAATTCATTTCTGAGTGTTAGACAAGAGCCCAGTTTTGGGCCCCGGAAGGGGTCCGCCCTTCTGCAACAAGCTTGCTAGTAATTTCAAAGTGATTTTTTTACGTAAATAATTCACACAGTTTTATTGTTTATCAATAGGAGAGTTGGTTCAGAACAGTATTCCCTCATTTTTGGAAAGAGAATGCTTAAAACTTTTGTGTGGAGTCTCATTTTACCTTCAAATTCATAAAATATTTTTACTTTTTTCAAACAATATCTATACATACCTATGTTTGTGTGTTTGTGTAACTTCGCAACCCTATGGACTATAGCCTGCCAGGCTCCTCTGTCCATGGGATTCTCCAGGCAAGAATACTAGAGTTGGTTGCCATTTCCTCCTCCAGGGGTTCTTTCTGATCCAAGTGTCAGACCCAAATCTCCTGCATTGCAGGCAGATTCTTTACCACTGAGCCACCAGGGAAGCCCATATGTAGTATATGTATATATACTGCATGTATACATGTATATACATGTATATATGTACATACGCTCTTTATATAGTAACATTAATGACTAGAAAGATGCTACCATTTAATCCTGTGGCTTCCTTTCCTCACAAATACACCAATACGTATCTCCAGGAATCAAAATATCCCATTTCCTGAAGTCAGTAAATTAAATGAAGAGTTAAGTGAGTGATGAGCGTGTTTATCTCAAAGTGTTGCATACCAGTTTTATGGTTTGAAGCTGAGTACTATAGAAATGATGACGGATTAGATTAGATTATCCTTCATAAATATTACCTTTCCTCGTCTTTTGTTAACTCAGTTGTCTACTTCTGCCTAATTATTCACATCTTAGGACTAACTCAGGGAGGAAAGAAGATCCAGAATTCGCAGAGGCTGGAAGAGAGAAACAGAATATAAATAAAAATTGTATTCAATTAAACTATACACTATGATGAATGACATTAGAGAGTTGTAGACTCTTGCAAGATATAATCTACTTCATTTGACATAATTTATGAAATTAATTTAGCACTAGATGTTGGCACATGAATAACAGTGTCATTTATTGCATGCTTAGAAGTTCCCTCTGAAAATGAAAGGGAAAACTGGGCAAAACAAATGATCTAATATGGCATTTTCCAAAATGTAAGTCAGGTGTTTCCAAAGTATGGAATTAAATAATATTAAATCACAGAAGAATTGCTCCTTTTTGAATTTTTTTCCAATACTGATTATATCAAGAAAAAAATCTTGGTTTAATTTTCATCATCTGAATCTAACTGCCAGTCCCTCCTCTTAACAAAGTGCAGACTTCCAGCTCTGAGCATTTGACAGGCTGAAGTATCTAGCTAGAAATTAATGGCATTGACCTTTCCTGTTTTGTTTTTATTGCATTTGTCTGTTATGTTACATTTTATTTATCACAAGTAATACAAGTTTTCCTTTGGTGGCAGTGTTGTTGTTGTTTCAATTTTAAAGATAGTATGTTAGGTAAAAAGTGAATGGATAGAATATTAATAGATTGAATTATATAAAATTCATTGTGAGACATGAAAATGTCAATATGATCTCGCTCAAACTAATATAATAGTATAGGTATTATAATACTATCATATTATAAACCTGTTGTACTATAGGTAAGAAACAGTTTGTGACAATGTTATGGGAATGTCTGAAACCTGTGAATACCAATATCATAATGAGTCCTAGCAGTGAACAAGAAGAGCTTCTTTTGACCTCTTCTCCATGTGTTCAAATCATTTTTTAACAAGATGAGTAATGCTCACTTTGATTCTAGCCTTGGAGCCAGCAATGACCCATATACTTTCATTCTCTAATCTAGGATATTAATTCAACAGATATTAAAAAGAACTAGCCAAATTAGATGTTGAACTTTGTGCCATGAGCCATGAGCCCAAACATGACTTCAATAGATAATTGGCTGGCATATCCAAAACTTTGAGATTATTGAGTGTTACTTTGTAATACAAAAGGCATAATATCCTAATTAAAACCACCATGTGAACTGTGCAAAGACCAGAGAAAGAATAAATTTGTTAGCAAAGTTTATCATCATCAATTATCAAACTTCCACAAGCAAAACCCTGTTTCTATTATAATTCATCTGCTTAGTCTTTTGTTAGATGAGTTATGTCAAGAAGTTGTAGAACTTCTTGATTCAACAACCAAAAAGCCTGGCGCAGAATACAAACGGAAATAATTCAGAGCTATCAATGTATAATCTCTGAAAGTGAGAATTCAGTGCTAAAATTCAAAAAGTGATGAGATTAAAAATAAAATTATAAATGCATTCCAAAAACATGAGAAAATGAAACTGGAAGAGAACTTGAGAAGTTTCTTAGAAGGGAAATAATTAACTCTTCTACCACTAGACCATCTTTTCTTGTCCATAGAATTCACCCTGTCCTTTCACTCATGGCCATGAAAATTGATGCAGTGTTACATCTACATTTTAAATGTAAGATGAAGGAAGAAAATAAATAACCAAGGCCACAGTTTCCAAACCAACAGGAAAGAGAAAATGGAACATCATAAAACTATACAAGCAAAGAGAAAAATCAATAAAATTCAGTGCAGCACATCTTCTCGCTTACTTCTGAGCACACAAAGCCTGCTCATCTGGAATGCGCCATGGTATGCGTTATGAATCTTTCAAGTCTTCAGAAATATGATCTATCATTAGGAGCACTGAAAAATACCAGTTGGTTTCACTAATTCTGTTCTTTGCTTTCTTCCAGACTTGGATACCGACCACCCTGGGGACTTTGGATGCATCTTAGAGTCAACAGAACACTCGAGAGAGAGGGTAGATTAAGAATAGTGTTCTTCACAAAAATTGTTTGGTCTCGCTCTCTCAATCCTGATGCAATTTTCCTAATGGTAAAAGAGTTTATCCTCTTTTTTACTCCTCTTGTAGGTAGATCACTGCCATTTTTATACCAGGATATTAAGGTACCACCACCTCACTCGATCCTTGGTGATTGAATACTTTCATGATCCAAAAGTTACTCAGAAGAGTTATTCTCGGGATTAATTTTCCATTCATCCAGGAAGCTTTTTTTTTTAATTAATGGAAATTTCTAAGTACCATCTACAGCCTGAAGGTGAATGTGAATTTTTATATGAATTTTGTATGAATTTCTTGGAATTTATGTGAATGAGCATTTTTTTAAAATAGGATATTCTGATATAACCAGGTGGTCCTAGTGGTAAAGAACCTGTCTGTCAAAGCAGGAGACATAAGAGACACAGGTTTGATCCTGGGACTATAAAGATCCCCTGGAAAAGGGCATGGCAACCCACTCCAGTATTCTTGCCTGGAGAATCCCATCAACAGAGGAGCCTGGCTGATGACAGTCCATAGGGTTGCAAAGAGTCAGACATGACTGAAGTAACTTAGCACGCATGCACACATGATACAAACAGTCATAGAATGACATTTGAGCACCATTATATAAAGGTACTCATCTCTTCCCTTTGTCTTTATAACAGGCAAGATTTAATAGCATTCTTCTCTACCTTTAGATAAAAAACTCCATAAAACCTTCCTCCATACCCCTCAAAATGTGTGAAAATACTCCATGTCAATTAGTCTTAAAGTTATCAAATATTTTAGAATACCTGATTCATTTCCTTTGAATGTTTTTCTAAATCCTAATGTCATGTGTTAAGTTCCTTTATAAATATTGTGCTATATAAGTAATCCCTAGTAGTGAAGGCTGGCTAGCCCTTACTGGCATCATATTTCTCCTAGTCTGAATATATAGCAGGAAAACTAGAAACATATTTTTACTATTGAGTCTAATAGGCTGACAAAAACCTGTTTTAAAATTCTTAGCCATTGAGCATTATGAAAAAAGGCAATATTCCAAATTTCCCAAGTGGCTCATTATAAGCATTTCCCCACGTTATTAGAGGCATTATAGTGAAATCCAATAATATTCTCATGTTTGGATCAAGACCCTAACAGAGTTTGCTGCAGTGTTTTCTGCTGCCTGCAATTTTGTCTAGTAAAGATGCTCTAGTCGGATGCTCTGTTTTGTGGTCCAGGGGAAAGTTACCAAATCTTTCCATGGTTAAGTTTTTGATCAAACTTACTGCTTTCACAGCCCCCTCCTATTTTATCCTACCTTATGCACAGATCATGATGGATTCAAGGTTGCAAATCATGTTTTCACTATACCCCACATTATATCCTTGGCTAGGTAGAAAATGGTATGGACTGTTCTGGACTCATCTCTGCTAGTAATAACCTATATAGCAGTGTCAGTCACTTACCTCTCTGGTCCTTAATATGTTTAACTGTCAATAGATGGTACTGGTAAAAGGACAAGTAGCTTTAAATTATTCCTTTAGATATACAGAATAATGTATCAAACACTCCTGAAACGGAACATCAGCAAACCAATAAAAATTTGTTTCATATCCCAAACCCTTTCCGTCCCATTAGAATAGCAGCAGAGGTAATCATAATCTATCTTGAATTATTGTATACCATTATCTTGTTTGCTTTTAGAGTTTTTAAACCTGCATTTCTATCTTTTAAAGTATGTATATTGTTAGCTTTATACATTTAACATTTGTATAAATAGTTTCATAATATATATCCTTAAAAGACTGGTTTCTATCCATCAATATCATTGTATCACTAGAGTCCAAAAGGTAAATATTCATTCCCCTGTTGATAAACATTTGGGTTGTGTCCAAATACTGCCACAAAAATTTATATACACCTCTCTTGGTGGCCAAGTATTTATTATAAAAAAAGTTTTAGAATCTTAGAATATACTTATCTTCACATTTACCAAATAATGTCAAGCTACTTCTAAAAAATGTTCAATTCAGTTCAGTTGCTCAGTCATGTCCGACTCTTTGTGACCCCGTGAATCGTAGCATGCCAGGCCTCCCTGTCCATCACCAACTCCTGAAGTTCACTCAAACTCACATCCATCGAGTCAGTGATGCCATCCAGTCATCTCATCCTCTGTCATCCCCTTCTCCTCCTGCCCTCAATCCCTCCCAGCTTCAGGGTTTTTTGCAATGAGTCAACTCTTTGCATGAGGTGGCCAAAGTACTGGAGTTTCAGCTTTAGCATCAGTCCTTCCAATGAACACCCAGAACTCCTTCTCCTTTGGAATGGACTGGCTGGATCTCCTTGCAGTCCAAGGGACTCTCAAGAGTCTTCTCCAACACCGCAGTTCAAAAGCATCAATTCCTCTGTACTCAGCTTTCTTTATAGTCCAACTCTTATATCCATACATGACTACTGGAAAAAATATAGCTTTGACTAGATGGACATTTATTGGCAAAGTAATGTTTCTGCTTTTTAATACACTGTCTAGGTTTATCATAGCTTTTCTTCCAAGGAGCAAGCATCTTTTAATTTCATGGCTGCAGTCACCATCTGCTGTGATTTTGGAGCCCAAGAAAATAAAATCTATCTCTGTTTCCATGGTTTCCCCATCTATTTGCCATGAAGTGATGAGACTGGATGCCATGATCTTAGTTTTCTGACTCTTGAGTTTTAAGCCAGCTTTTCCACTCTCCTCTTTCACTTTCATCAAGAGGCTCTTTTGTTCCTCTTCACTTTCTGCCATAAGGGTGGTGTCATCTGCATATCTGAGGTTATTGATATTTCTCCCAGTGATCTTGATTCCAGCTTATGCTTCATCTAGTTTGGCATTTTGCATGATGTACCTTGCATATAAGTTAAATAAGCGGGGTGACAGTATACAGTCTTGTCGTACTCCGTTCCCAATTTTGAACCAGTCTGTTGTTCCATGTCTGGTTCTAATTGTTGCTTCTTGGCCTGCATACAGTTTTCTCAGAAGGCAGGTCAGGTGGTCTGGTAGTCCCATCTCTTTAAGAATTTTCCACAGTTTGTTGTGATACACAGTCAAAGGCTTTAACTTATTCAATGAACAGAAATAGATGTTTTTCTGGAATTCTCCTACTTTTTCTATGATCCAATGGATGTTGTCAATTCGATCTTTGGATTCCTCTGCCTTTGCTAAATCCAGCTTGAACATCTGGAAGTTAGTTTAGTTGAAACCCACTGCTATTATACAGAAACTTGATGATGTTATGGTAAAGTATGGAAAGAACAGATGCATTCTATAAACCAAAAATTAAATCTCTGTCTTTTCATGACCCTATGCCCCTTAGCTGTGATTCTCAAAGAGTTTTTTACATTTTTTTGCCTTTCCATTAGGTAAGACAAGAAAGCTAGAGAGAGGTTGGATTTAAGTATTCTACTTTCTCCAAGTCATTTAGGTTCTGGTGAAATTTAAGTTGGTTAAGTAAAGTTATGGTTAAAATGTGTCTTTTGAGGAGTGAGTTAACTCCTTTGTTTAGAATGCTCTGATGTATTTCAGAATGCTTACTTTCTCTTCCACCAGAAGTATGAGTGGGGTCTTCTCCAGTCTTCATCCTGAGGTAAAAGTGGTAGTAACTCCAGGAAGTAAAATGCACAAAACTCTGCCCTCTTCCCGGAGAAGGCAATGGTACCCCACTCCAGTACTCTTGCCTGGAAAATCCGATGGATGGAGGAGCCTGGTAGGCTGCAATCCATGGGGTTGCTAAGAGTTGGACATGACTGAGCGACTTCACTTTCACTTTTTACTTCCATGCATTGGAGAAGGAAATGGCAACCCACTCCAGTGTTCTTGCATGGAGAATCCCAGGGATGGGGGAGCCTGGTGGGCTGCCGTCTATGGGGTCGCACAGAGTCGGACATGATTGAAGTGACTTAGCAGCAGCAGCAGCAGCAGTGCCCTCCTCCCAAGCTCAGCCCACAGGTGCTTTTAACTCTAAAACTAGTCCATATATGGCAGAAGGCAATGGCACCCCACTGCAGTACTCTTGCCTGGAAAATCCCTTGGATGGAGGAGCCTGGTAGGCTGAAATCCATGGGACTGCTAAGAGTTGGACACGACTGAGCAAGTTCACTTTCACTTTTCACTTTCATGCATTGGAGAAGGAAATGGCAACCCACTCCAGTGTTCTTGCCTGGAGAATCCCAGGGACAGGGGAGCCTGGTGGGCTGCTGCCTATGGGGTCGCACAGAGTCGGACATGACTGAAGTGACTTAGCCGCAGCAGCAGCAGTCCATGTTACCTCTAGCAATCCATCGGTCACATTTTAGGTGCTCTTTTGAGTACTGGCTCCAGAATCAGGCTTCTGCTTGGGCTTGTGCTCTAGGCAAGCAAAAGGTAATATGAGTTTTGGTACTTCTTTTTCCAATTTTTAGGACACCAGTTTAACCTATGACATTTGGTGGATCCATGCGTTATCTGATGGATCTAAAGAGAGGTGTTGATTTTCAGTTTGTTCAACTTTTTACTTGTGAGAACAGGAGTGATAACTTCTAAGATATTTATGTGTTTGACCAAAAACCACATGCTTTATTTCTTCATGAATTTCTTTTTCTTTTCTTTTTTATATTCCTTTGGAGTTTTACCTAAGAAATTTTATAACATCTATGCTGAGAATGCATTCCTTGAGATAGGATTTGCATTTGCTTCTGCTAGACCCTTGAGAGAACACTAGCCCAGGCATATTTTACATAATTTCTTGACTCAGGACTTTTAGATACTGTAGGCCTTAATTCTCAACTTGTGTGAAGGCTAATATGTAGTTAAGAACTTTTAGAGCAAACGTTTAAATTTTTATCTCATCTAAGACTCAAGGCCAGAATTTACAAGGCTCTTTGCTTTTTCCCTTTGCATAATGTATATTTTCCCAATTCCTTTTTTTCCTGAGGAAGTATCTTATTAAGAATACCCTTCCTCTTCTCCTCCACAAGATTGTTAAAAGAAAAGTTATAGCTTCTTGGAAATCTACAAATTCTTTTTATGAAATCTTCCATTTTATTTCTTTGTATTGTGTTGGCCAAAAGTTCTTTTTTTTTTTTTTTTTTTGCATAAATTGGTATAGAAAAACCTGAGCAATCTTTTTGGCCATCTAATATTTCTGTCCACCTTTTTCTGCTCCTGGACAACTTCTATTTTACTGAGTACTAAAATATACATTTAAGTTTTTCTCTTAATTTTCCATTTTTTGTGTGAAAGGAATCCATTTGGTGTACCTTGCCCACAACATTGCCAGGAATAGAAATTTGGTTCAGTTTTTATTTGTTTTATATACTAGGATTTAAATACATACATTTAAATATATATATTAATATATATGATATATCTTTCCAACTACAAAAACGTTAAAAAGCATTAAATTAGAAAATCTCCAGGAGTGTTTCTTCTTCTAAACTCGGCATTGTGGTTAAAAATACGAGCTTTGGTGCCAGAATTACTGAGATTGATTTCCACTTCTGCTAATAATTAGTGACCTTAGGCTAGTTACTGAAGCCTTCTGTGTTTTAATTTCTTCATATTTAAAATGAATGTAATAATATCACCTTCCTCATAGGGTCAATAGGAGGTTTAATGAGCCAACATATGCAAAAACCTGAAATTGTGACTGTCACATAGCAAGCATTCATTCAATAAACTCTACTGCTGCTGCTGCTGCTAAGTCGCTTCAGTCATGTCTGACTCTGTGTGACCCCAGAGATAGCAGCCCACTAGGCTCCCCCGTCCCTGGGATTCTCCAGGCAAGAACACTGGAGTGGGTTGCCATTTCCTTCTCCAATGCATGAAAGTGAAAAGTGAAAGTGAAGTCGCTCAGTCGTGTCCAACCCCTAGCAACCCCATGGACTGCAGCCCACCAGGCTCCTCCGTCCATGGGATGTTCCAGGCCGTATTTTTATTGTCTTTATTATTGCTGTTGCCTTGTGATCATTCCTGGTTAGTTTTATGGACTGAAAGTTTGTGTTCATGTGCTGAAGCAGTAACACCCAATGTGATGATGTTTGCATATGGGAGGTAATTAAGTCTAGATAGAGTCATGAGGGTGGTGCCCTCGTGATGCAATTTGTACCCTTATAAGAGCACACTCTCTCTCCCCATCTCACCAGGAGCATACACTCAGAGAGGACAGCTATCCATAAGCCAAAGAAGCAGGCCTGCACCAGACACTGAATCTGAAGACACCTTGATCTTGGGTTTCTCAGCAGTGAACCACAAGAAGCAATTTTCCATTGATCAAGCTACCCAGTCTAAGGCATTTTGTTACAGAAACCTGAAAAGATTAAGATATTGGCTACTGCTGCTGCTGCTGCTAAGTTGCTTCAGTTGTGTCCGACTCTGTGTGACCCCATAGACGGCAGCCCACCAGGCTCCCCTGTCCCTGGGATTCTCCAGGCAAGAACACTGGAGTGGGTTGCCATTTCCTTCTCCAATGCATGAAAGTGAAAAGTGAAAGTGAAGTCGCTCAGTGGTGTCCAACCCCTAGCAACCCCATGGACTGCAGCCCACCAGGCTCCTCCATCTATGGGGTTTTCCAGGCAAGAGGACTGGAGTGGGTTGCCACTGCCTTCTCCGAAGATAATGGCTAATTCAATATAATTAGTAAATCTCTGTTCTTACACTAACATGCAAGAAGAATTACTTATCTCTTTGGAATATACTGCTTGACTGAATTCCTTACTTCTGGATGAACATAAGATGGCCATATACAGGGCACCAGAAAGTAGGTACTTTTGCCAAAATAAAGAAAAAGCGAACACTTTTCTTCAGGTGCAGCTGTTTGTACTGTCCTACAAACCTACTTTGTTCAGAGCTGGTGTTTTTCCTTCATCCAAGAACAGAAGTGCATATCCTTTAGAAAGTTGAGAGTTTCTGCTGTCTAGAGACTGAATAGCTATACTGGACTCTCCTGGTTTAATTTCTTTATACCTCTAGGCAATAAAAAGACAGATTGTCAGGTAAAATCAGTGACATGTTCCAGGGAGGCCACGTACACATCTACCTAGACTTGTAGTTCCATTTTTTTTTTTCTTAACATCACATCACAAGACAAAAGCCATCCTCGCCACTCACATTCATTTATTCACTTTGTTATTTATCAGTTTTACAATAGGTGTTGAGTTAGGCACTTGTGATGGTCTGTGGGTTAACAGGAAATCCCTTCTCTCAAGAAAGTCACAGTCTAGTGACAAAATTCATCCACACAAAAAATTTACACATAGTGCCGGAGGGAGTGGAAAAAGGCTTCACTGCGTAGACGTGATATTTGATCTAGGTCTTGAAAGTCGAAAAGGAATCTATCTTTTGGAGAGAAAAGAATGTACATTCCAGGCAAAGTGAACATCATATGCTGAAGTGTAACAGTCACTCATTTGGACTAGCTTGGCTTCAGTTAGCCAACCCATATGGCTGGAGTGTAAGATGTATTAGGGGAGGAAGAAAACGTATGAGTCTGAAAGTTCAACAGAGGGCAGAGGCCTCATATGCTAAGGTTTGGGATGCTGTCTGCGGGTAGTAAGCCCACGCATACTAGAGAGCGAAGCATTGAAGGACATAATCAAGCTTGCGTTTAAGAAAAAAAGAAAAACTAGGATGAAGGATTCTCATGTTGAGACCAGTTGGGGGCAGTTATGTGATTCAGGTCTGAGCACCGGCAAGGCAGTGAAGATGGAAATGAGAGGGAGTGATTTGAAAGACTTGAACAGGCAAAAATGACAGGATTAGGTGGAAGGATTATAAATGAAGGATGAGAAAAGCAGGGCAGGGCTTCAGAAAGATTTCTAGTGTGACATATTTAACTGACATAGAGAATACAGAATTGAAAGCAAAGTGCTAGAAGAGCACTCATTTGTTTTTAATTCTATATCAGGAAACACTGCGCAAGGCTTGGTCAAATAATCATGACAGCCTTTGCACACATGAATTTCTGGACGCTCTGTGGCCCAGGCTTGCTGCCATTCTGTCTCTCCTTGGAGCGGGCCTCAGGGACTCCACCTATTCCCAAGTCTCTGAAGCTGTGAACACCAACTTTATCCCTCGAGGATTCTCTCCCCTTGAGCTTCCTTGCAGATAGTAACAGTCTCCCCACCTTCCTCCTTCCTTCCACTCCCCAAACACCGGTACACATGACATTTGAAAAAATGACTGTTAATCACCACAGAGAAACAGAGAAAAGCAAGGATAACCAAACACAAGGGAATTGCAAAGTTTAAGAAATTGTACAGATTTCTTTACCTTTCTCTTACTGAAAAAATAACAGAACCAGTTCCGCTGCTCCTCCCCTGCATCTTCTTAAACCTTTTTTGGTAAGGATGGGGAACAGCCATCTCCTCAAGCTAGTCTAGTATCTGTCCTTTAAGAAGAGGACATGCCCACTCCTTTCTCATGAGAGCCCTTCCTTTTAAGGGACTGGCATGAATTCCTTCACATCTGCACAAATATAGTTCAATAAATATTTATGGAGACTTGCTCTCCTCCAGGCACTGTGGTGGGCCCTGGGACTACAGTGGTGAAACTGACATAGTTCCTGCCCTGGAAGCTCACCCAGTAAGGTGGAAGAAATCGAACACATATACCTTTACCAGGCAGTGTCCTTTCTCAAACAAATAATGTATTCAGGTAACCTCCATGGTGGCAGGAATTTTTTTAAAAAAGAAGTTTCATTTCCTGCTGTCCATTCCATCCCTCTTCTATCACCAAGAATAGAGCTCAGTGAATAGCTGGTGCCTAATCAATGCACCTTGAATCATGATATATTCTCTATCTAAAACAGAAAGCTCTTTGTACACTTCCTCAAAAAAGAACTGATTCCTCTTATGACTAAGATATTTAAAAGTAGTCCTATAAGATTAATATTCTTCATATTCAGAAAACTATCATTTAAAAAGTGATTCATTTACTGGAATTGATTTTACTTCATTCCCAACTTTTCTCTTGTACTGTGAAGTGTATGAAAAATATTACTGAGTTGTGCTAGGATTTATTGTTTAGAAAACATGGAGGATAGAGGGGCAGGGCAGCAGGCAATCGATATGAGGACTTCAAGACACCACCAGGCTCCTTATACTGAGATTAGTATGTTTGGGGTCTATACTTGTGGCAGGTTGTATTTCCCAGAGGTGGCAGATTTCATTTTTTGAAATATCTTCCAATATACATGATTTTCTTTCACTGCAATTTTAATTTTCCTTTTATTGAGAGGTAGGGTCTCAGTTCTCTCTCTTTGAATATGAGTCTGTGCTGTGTGCTTAGTAGCTCTGGCCCCATGGGCTATAGCCCACCAGGCTCCTCTGTCCATGGAATTCTCCAGGCAAGAATACTGGATTGGGTTGCCATTTCCTCCTCCAAGAGATCTTCCTGACCCAAGGATCGAACCTGCATCTCCTGCATTGGCAAGCAGAGTCTTTATCCACATGAGTGAGCTTGTAGAAAAAATGATGCTACATGACTTCTGAAAGTGAAAGTTCCTCAGTCGTGTCCGACTCTTTGCCACCCCATGGACTATACACAGTCCATGGAATTCTCCAGGCCAGAATACTGGAGTGGGTAGCCTTTCCCTTCTCCAGGGGATCTTCCCAACCCAAGGATCAAACCCAAGTCTCCCACATTGCAAGCAGATTCTTTACCAGCTGAGCCACAAGGCTAGCCCATAAAAGCACCAAAGCTCTGTGTGGTTCTCTTGAGACACTCATCAGAGCTCTGAGAAATCCTGTTAATAGTTCGGCTGTTTTCAAGCCACCATGCTGTGAAGAAGCCCAATCTGGCCTTCATGCAGAGACCAAGGAGAGAATGGATGTGAAACTATTTGAAGCAAAATTAAACACTGATTCATATTGAGTCATTTTTACTCAAAACTGACCTGTAATATTGTTCAATGTCTTAGTGTTAATTTCTTGTTGTTGCTGTTCATTCATCCAGTTATGTCCAACTCTTTGCGACCCCATGGACTGCAGCATGCCAGGCCTCCCTGTCCCTCACCATCTCCCGGAGTTTTCCCAAGCTCATGTTCATTGCATCGGTGATTCTGTTCATTCCTTATTGAGTTCTGAATAGCACTCAAATACATTTTTCTTCATTCTTTCCTCTTTTTTCTTTCTTTCTGAAATACCTCTCCATCATCACTGTGCTTGGTCTTGGAGGAAGAGTAGGTAAACCAAAATACCGGGGTGAGCAAGGGATTCAAATTCCTCTCGGGACGTTAAATCTTGGGCAGAGTGAAATAATTACCAAGAAATAGAGCTGATTCATCCCATCCATCACGATGAGGTTATTAGTCAATGTTCTCTAGATCCCTGAAGTAGTTTTGGCTCTCATCCTATTCTAAAGACACTTTTGTGAACTTTCCTACAATCCTATACAAATTCCTTTTCTGTAAAATCTATCTGGCATGCAATTTTTATAGATTCTTAGATAATCCAAGTTGAATTTTGAGTCTTTCTCTGCAGGGATTGACCAATCTATATAAATAGTGACAAACAATTTTTGCTTAATCTCCAGCAGATCAGCAGATCTGGTCCAGCAGACCAGAAGATCATTTTGGTCCCTGACACATTTATGTTTGATATTCCCTAACCAAATTGATGTTTAGAACTTCCTGGGGTCAGAACCTCCTTTTCCTCTATTTTTATTGTATCATAAATTTTGTATTATTCTGTTTGCAAATAAATGCATATTCCTTAGAAAACTTAGAAACTAATGATATACCAAATGAAAGAAATTGAATTTCTCCATATTACTAAAGGACATATAATTATAAATTAGAAGATGCCCAACTTGAACTAATTTAGCTAAGAAAGAAATTTATTTGCAAATAAGCATATAACCAAATATAAAACCAGATATATAACCAATTTGGCTTCATAAACGTATAGCCAAATTGCAGCAGGGCAAGGATGGTATTGTTCTCAGGGATGAATGAGTCCAGTCATTCCATTTTCATTGGTACTTATCTAAGGAGCTGTTGTACTACCTCACACATCACGACTTGGGGGTAGAAAGACTTAATTATAGGCAATTTCAGGCTGAGTCCAGCACCAATGCATACAGGTTACCTCCAAGCAAGAAATATGTTACCTAGCTGATTCTTAGCTTTTATCTGTAAGCTATAATTTTCAAAAGGTTCTACAAATTTATTTCTGAGTGTGAGGCTACCTGACCAATCCATATAAACTAGTTAGCATGAGGCAATCAGTTCTGTACCCCTCAGTCACTTCCTGTTGTACCGTTAGTTAAATATTTGACTCTTCAGTATTGACAAGTGGACTCCAACCCCAATTCTACTGCCATGAAAGATGACTCCGTGATCATCCTCACTGTGTCACTGGAAGTAACAATTCTACCTACGTTTGTCTGCTAAACTCACATGATAATTCAGAAGTCTTTAGCATTCATAGTACCTAGGCTCCTCAGCTACAGAAAAGTTACCACCTACAATCATTCCAAAGGCTTCTCATTTCATAAGGAGGGAGGAAATGTTTATCTATTAAATACCTACTGTTTGTCTTGTGCTTGCTTATTTTCTGAATACGTTTCTCAGTCCTTTCCCGCAACAGTGTGAACATTCCTAATCAGGTTCAGAGACTGCCCCAAGCTATATATTAGAAGTGATCACAACACCTCCATTCTTGGGCAAGGGCCAAAGTCTTCCATTATAGCTGTTGGGATTTTAAGGCTCAAAACATAACAAGTCTATTTCTTATCGAGATTTGGAATGAATTAATAGATAGACGAAGTTGGGAATCAAATTGTTAGCTTCATTGATTGGAGGACTTGGCTGAGATTTGCAAACAAACAGAATTCTGTGGCTCTCTCTCCCATGCTCATCCTTTCATAGTCTTTGGTTGGTTTAAATCTTGAGTCAGCCTAGCTGAGGAAAAGTGCCGACAAAGAACTGATACATATACCTGCCTAAGACAGTCGCTTCAAAATGTCTTGGGGCAACAAGAAAGAAAACAGAACAACTCCCCAGTATTTAAATCAATAACTGCCTCTGTGTGTGTGTATTTTCTTTTGTCATTCTCTCTCTTTACAACCAATACCTATTTTCCTTTTCATTAATTTTCTCTTCAACTTTCACTCTGATTATCCAATACCAGTGAGCTTTCTAATCCATTGATTATGAGATTTATCTCGTCCATTACCCACTTTCCATTCTTACATCCTAATTTACCCTCATTTCCATAGGTTGGAATAATAATTATTTGCAAAAAATACTCTTAACATGCCTGTTCATAGGGAACTCTGTATTTTGTAATAACCTATATGGGAAAGGAAGCTGAAATAGAATGACTATATTTATATATAAATATGTATAATATATGTGTATATATAAAACTTAATCTCTATGCTGCATACCTGACACTAATGCAACATTGTATATCAACTATACTTCAATAAAATGTTAAAAAAAACAACACAACATCCATAAAAAGTATGAAATTTTGCCATTTACAACAACGTGGATAAACTTGGAGGGCACTATGCTAACTGAGATAAGTCAGACAAAGACAAATACTGTATGACATCTGTAATATGTGAAATATAAAAATTTACCAAACTGGTGGATATAGCAACAGAAATATACTCACAGATTATGAGAAAAAACTACTGGTTCTTTTATGGCTCAGATGGTAAAGTGTTCGCCTGCAATGCAGGAGACCCAGGTTCTATCCCTGGGTCAGGAAGATCCCCTAGAGAAGGGAACAGCTACCCACTCCAGTATTCTTGCCTGGAGAATTCCATGGACAGAAGAGCCTGGTGGCCTACAGTCCATGAGGTCGCAAAGAGTCAGACACAACTGAGTGATTAACAATCCCAATTCCAATTACCACTGGTGAGAAGAAATGAAGAAGGGGCAAGATAAGGGTTAGAGATTATGAGGTACAAACTTCTATGTGTCAAAAGGTAAGTTACACAGATATATTATACTGTACAGGACAAGGAATATAGTCAATATTTTATAACTATAAATGGGGCTTCCCTGGTAGCTCAGTTGGTAAAGAATCTGCCTGCAGTGCAGGAGACCTGGGTTCAATCCCTGGGTCAGGAAGATCCCCTGGAGAAGGAAATGGAACCTACTCCAGTATTCTTGCCTGGAAAATCCCACAGACAGAGTCTGGCTTGACTACAGTCCATGAGGTTGCAAGAGTCATTCATGATTTAGCAAGTAAATCACCACCATAGTGAAAGTGAAAGTGAAGTTGCTCAGTCGTGTCTGACTCTGCGACCCTGTAGACTGTAGCCCACCAGTCTCCTCTGTCCATGGGATTCTCCAGGCAAGAATACTGGACTGGGCTGCCATTTCCTTCTACAATCACCACCATAAATGGAGTATAACCTGTAAAATTGTGAATCAGTGTTGTACATATGAAATTTATATGATGTACATTAATTATATTCAATAATAAATATGTAAATAAATGAAAAGAAAAGACTGGGCATTGGTTGAATTCAATGCTCACAGTATCCTTATGCTGAAATCAAGTTGTCATCTGGACTGTGTTCTTCTCTGGAGGCTCAGCTGTGGAAGGACCCACTTTCAGGCTCCCTCGGGTTTCTGGCAGAATTTTTTTTCTCATGGCTATAGACTTATGGAACTTCATTCTTCAAAGTCAACAAAAGAGAGTTTCTGTTGTCTAAAGTTTCTATCTTCAGGGAAGGCTTGGCTACACTTTTAAAGGTCTTACTTGACTAGGTGAGGCCTGTCTAGGATAATCTCTCTTTGATTGACTCAAATATACATGGTTAGGGATCTTAATTAAACATCCCTTCACCATTTCTATGTTTTATTGGTTAGAAGTCAAAAGGAAGGTGTTATAAATGAGACTTTAAGAGATCAATTTGTGTGTCTACACAGGCCTCTCAAAGCCCCAGTTCTTTCTTATATTGGTTCAACTTAACCCTCTACTAACACTGTTCCTGAACTCGAACATACAAATACTATCATTAAAAAAAAAAAAATCACATATTTGGCTGTTTAGTCAGTCTTCAAACAAGTGGAAATAAATCTTAAGTGGCTTTTTAACACTGGATGTACTTCACTAGAAAACTCTCTCATTTCTAGGAAGCTATTTTCACATCTTTGACTCTTCACCATTGGCCAATGACAGAGCTTTATATTCCAAAGAGAAGTACCTCATCCTTCTACTATCAAGTCTACCAACTCCCCATTTTGTGTACCCACTCTGCCCTTTATTCTGTCTCTGCTTCTATTTAAGACCAACAGTTTCCCTTGATCTTTTCCTCATGGATTGCTATCTCAAGGAATTCATGCTGTCATGACTCTTTTTTTTCCCCTCTTGTGTCACTTTATCTCCTTCCTTTAAAAAAAAAAAAAAGATATATATATATATATATATATCTTAAAACACAGTTTCTTAGTTGTGGCTTGCAGGTTCTTAGTTGCAACACTGAAAGATCCCGTGTACTACAACTAAGATTCATTGCATCCAAATTAAAAAAAAAAAACCTCCAAGAACAATCTGTGAAATTTTTCAATAAAACTACAATGATTCCAGAAATTTTAAAAACTTATTAAAATGAAAGCAAAGAATTATTAATAATTAAAGAATTATCAAAATGAAAGCAAAACAATTTTTTGTTTGTTTTCTTTGTCTACAGATCTGGCTGCCTTTCAATTCTATGCTTCCTTTCACCCCAGAGCTCCTTAAGAGTTGTTTCTGTTAACTCTCTGGACATTCTCAATACCCATTTTTGCCTCAGTTCCTTTTAATCTGTTGCCATTTTATCAGGGACATCATTGACTTTTCTTCCTACTGTAAGCAATACTTGGTTCCTCATGCTGTTGTTAAGTCGTGTCCAACTCTTTGTGACCCCATGGAGTGTAGCCCGCTAGGTACCTCTGTCAGTGGGATTTCCCAGGCAAGAATGTTGGAGTGGGTTGCCATTTCTTTCTCCTGGGGATTTTCCGAGCCCTTGGATAGAACCCATGTCTCCTGCACATATCTTGTAAATTTCAGGTAGATTCTTTACCACTGAGCCACCAGGGAAGTCCCAGGTCCTCCGTCATTTAGAGGAGCTAGCAAAGAAGACTAAAAAAAAGAGAGCTATAAAGTGTGAGAGGAAAAATAAAATCACTAGAGTGGCTATGTGCCATTGAATCCCAGAGGAGAAGGGTATATAAGAAGAGGGAGTGGTTAATTGGAGATAATTACAAGGACTCCACCTTTCCTATACAGAGGACATGCATTCAATCCAATGTATCAACCAGGGATTTTAAAAGAGATTTGCCAGTTTTGTTACATAATCCAGATACATATAGTCTATACTTTTACTCTGCCTCTCCAGAGTTCCTTTGGTTGTCCCCTTCTATGAAGCACCCAAATTCCTTGGCTCCACTTACTATCTTTGAATCCCACCCTTCCCATGACTCCTCACATTATTAGAGCATTTGCACTCATCCTATTTGATTTCTCCAAATTTGCTTACTTACACCCATTCCAATGTTTAACAAAGTGCAATCCAGTTGCTATGTGAAAAGGATTCTCCCTCCTTAGAAGGCACTGGTGAAGGGGATGATTTTTTTAATTTATTTTTTTATTGAAGGATAATTGCTTTATAGACTTTTGTTGTTTTCTGTCAAACCTCAACATGAATCAGCCATAGGTATACATATATCCCCTCCCTTTTGAATCTGTCTCCCACCTCCTGCTTCATCCCACCCCTCTAGATGGATACAGAGCCCCTGTTTGAGTTTCCTGAGCCATACAGCAAATTCCCATTGGCTCTCTATTTTACATACGGTAATGTAAGTTTCCATGTTACTCTTTCCATACATTTCACCCTCTCCTCCCCTCTTTCCATGTCATAAGTCTATTCTCTATGTCTATTTCTTCATTGCTGCCCTGTACATAAATTCTTCTGTACCATTTTTCTATGTTCCATACATGTGCGTTAAAATATGATATTTATCTTTCTTTTTGACTCACTTCACTCTATATAATAGATTGTAGGTTCATTCACCTCATCAGAACTGACTCAAATGCATTCCTTTTTACTGCTGAGTAATATTCCATTGTGTATATGTACCACAACTTCTTTATCCAATCATCTGTTGATGGACATCTAGATTGCTTTCATTTTCTAGCTATTGTAAATAGTGCTGCAATGAACAATGGGATACACGTGTCTTTTTCAATTTTGGTTTCCTCTAGATATGTGCCTAGGAGTGGGATTGCTGAGTCATATGGTGGTTCTATTCCTAGTGTTTTAAGGAATCTCCACACCTTCTTCCATAGTGGCTGCATCAATTTACATTCTCTCTAACAGTGCAAGAGTGTCCCCTTTTCTCCACACCCTCTCCAAGATTTATTGTTTGCAGACTTTTTGATGATGGTCACTCTGACCGGTTTGAAGTGATATCTCATTGTAGTTTTGATTTTCATTTCTCTAATAATGAGTGATGTTGAGCATCTTTTCAGGTATTTGTTAGCCATGTGTATGTCTTCTTTGGAGAAATGTCTATTTAGGTCTTTAACCACTTTTTTTATTGGGTTGTTTGTTTTTCTAGCATTGAGTTGTATGTGTTCCTTATATATTTTGGAAATTAATCCTTTGTCATTTATTTGCTATTATTGTCTCCCATTCTGAGGGTTATCTTTTTCCCTTGCTTATAGTTTCCTTTGCTGTGCAAAAGCTTTTCGTTTAACCAGTTCCCATTTGTTTACTTTTGTTTTTATTCTGTTACTCTAGGAGATGGGTCATAGAGCATCTTGCTTTGATTTACATCGTCAAGTGTTCTGCCTATGTTTTCCTGTAAGAGTTTTATAGTTTCTGGTCTTGCATTTAGGTCTTTAATCCATTCTGAGTTTATCTTTGTGTATGGTGTTAGGAAGTGTTTTAATTTCATTCTTTTACATGTATCTGTCCAATTTTTCCAGCACCATTTATTGAAGAGGCTGTCTTTGCCCAATTGTATATTCTTGCCTCCTTTGTCAAAAATAAGGTACTCATATGTGCATGAGTTTATTTCTGAGCTTTCTGTCTTGTTCCATTGGTCTATATTTCTGTTTTTGTGTCAGTACCATACTGTCTTGATGACTGTAGCTTTATAGTGTAATCTGAAGTCAGGAAAATTGATTCCTCCAGCTCCATTCTTCCTTCTCAGGACTGCTTTGGCTATTTGGGGTCTTTTGTGTTCCCATATGAATTGTGAAATTTTTTGTTCTAGTTCTGTGATAAATGTCATTGGTAATTTGATAGGGATCACATTGAAGCTGTTGATTACATTTGACAGTATAGTCATTTTCACAATATTTATTCTTCTTACCTATCCAGGAACATGGAATATCTCTCCATCTGTTTATGCCATCTTTGATTTCTTTCATCAGTGTCTTATAATTGTCTATGTACACTTCTTTTGTCTCCTTAGGTAAGCTTATTCCTAGATATTTAATTCTTTTTGTTGCAAAGGTGAATGGGATTGATTCTTTAATTTCTCTTTCTGATTGTTAGTATATAGAAATGCTAGTATATAGAAATGTAAGTGATTTCTGTGTATTGATTTTGTATCCTGAAACTTCACTAAATTCACTGATTAGCTCTAGTAATCTTCTCATACTATCCTTAGGGTTTTCTATGTACAGTATCATGTCATCTGCAAACAGTGAGAGATTTACTTCTCCTTTTCTGATCTGGATTCTTTTCATGTTTTTTTCTTCTCCGATTGCTATAGCTAGGACTTCCAGAACTATATTGAATAATAGTGGTGAAAGTGAACACCCTCGTCTTGTTCCTATTCTTAGGGGGAATGCTTTCAATTTTTCACCATTGAGAATAATGTTTGCCATAGGCTTATCATATATGACCTTTACTATGTGGAGGTAGTTTCCCTCTCTGCCCATTTTTTGAAGAGTTTTAATCATAAATGGGTACTGGATTTTGTCAAAGGCTTTTTCTGAATTTATTGAAATTATCATATGGCTTTAATCTTTCAGTTTGTTAATATGGTGTATCACATTGACTGATTTGTGTACATTGAAGAATCCTTGCATTCATGGAATAAACCCAACTTGATATGGTGTATGAACTTTTTGATGTGTTGCTGAATTCTGTTTGCTAAAATTTTGTTGAGGATTTTTGCATCTGTGTTCATCAGTGATATTGGCCTGCAGTTTTCTTTTTTTTGTGGTGTCTTTGTCTGATTTTGGTATCAGGGTGGTGGTGGCTTTGTAGAATGAGTTTGGAAGTGTTCCTTCCTCTGCACTTTTTTGAAAGAGTTTCAGAAGGATAGGCATTAGCTCTTCTCTAAATGTTTGATAAAATTTCCCTGTGAAGCCATCTGGCACTAGGCTTTTGTTTTTTGTGAGATTTTTTATCACAGCTTCAATTTCAGTGTTTGTGATTGGATTGTTTGTAATTTCTATTTCTTCTTGGTTCAGTCTTGGGAGGTTGAACTTTTCTAAGAATCTGTCCATTTCTTCCAGGTTATCCATTTTATTGCTATAAAGTTGTTCACAATAGTTTCATAATCTTTGTATTTCTGCATTGTCTATTGTAACCTCTCTTTTCTTATTTCTAATTTTTTTATTTTATTCTTCTCTCTTTTTTTTGGTGAGTCTGGCTAATGGACTGTTAATTTTATCTTCTCAAAAAAACAGTTTTTAGTTTATTAATCTTTACTATTGCTTCCTTCATTTTTTTTCATTTTTTTACTTGTATCTTTATGATTTCTTTCCTTCTATGATTTTTTGGGGGTGTTTGTCCTTCTTTTTCCAGTTGTTAGGTGTAATGCTAGGCTCTCTATTTGACGGTTTTCTTATTTTTTGAGGTAGGATTGTATTACTATAAACTTCCCTCTTAGAACTGTTTTTGCTGCATCCCATAGGTTTTGAGTTGTGTTTTCACTGTCATTTGTTTCTAGAAATTTTTTTATTTCCCTTCTGATTTCTTCAGTAACCTGTTGGTTATTTAGAAACGTCTTGTTTAATTTCCAAGTGTTTGTGTTTCTTGCAGTTTTTTCTTGTAATTGATATTTAGTCTCAAAACGTTGTGGTCATAGAAGACGCTTGATATGATTTCAGCTTTCTTAAATTTACTGAGGTTTGATTTGTGACCCTAGATTTATTTGGTCTATCATGGAGAAGGCTTCATGTGCATTTGAAAAAAAGGTATATTCTTCTTCATTTGGGTGGAATGTTCTAAAGATATCAATGAGATCCATGTCATCTAATGTATCATTTAAGACTTGTGTTTCTGTATTAATTTTCTGTTTCCATGATTTGTCCATTGGTGTGAGTGGGGTGTTGAAGTCTCCTACTATTATTGTTTTACTATTCTGTCTGTTAGTGTTTATCTTAAGTATTGAGGTCTCCTAAGTTGGGTACATAGATATTTACAATTGTTATGTCTTCCTCTTGGATTGATCCTTTGATCATTATGTAGTGTCCTTCCTTATCTCTTGTAATCTAGTTTATTTTAAGGTCTATTTTTTCTGATATGAGGATTGCTACTCCAGCTTTATTTTGCTTCCCATTTGCATGGAATATGTTTTTCCATCCTCTCACTTTCAGTCTCTATGTGTCTTTAGGTCTGAAGTGGGTTTTTTGTAGACAGCATATATATGGGTCTTGTTTTTGTATCCATTCAGCCAGTCTGTGCCTTTTGGTTGGAGCATTTAATCCATTTACATTTAAAGTAATTGTTGATATATATGTTCCTATCACCATTTTCTAATTGTTTGGGGTTGATTTTGTAGATCCTTTTTCTTCTCTTGTATTTTTTGACTATTTAAGTTCCTTTAACATTTGTTGTAAAGCTGGTTTGGTGGTACTGAATTCTCTTAACTTTTGCTTGTCTGAAAAGCTTTTTATTTCTCCATTAATTTTGAATGAGATCCTTGCTGGGTACAAGAATCTTGGTTGTGGATTTTTCCCTTTCAGTACATTAAATATATCCTGCCATTCCCTTCTGGCCTGCAGAGTTTCTGCTGAAAGGTAAGCTGTTAAGTGTATGGGGTTTCCCTTCTATGTTACTTGTTGCTTCTCCCTTGATGCTTTTAATATTGTTTCTTTTGTGTTTAGTCTTTGTTAGTTTGATTAGTATGTGCCTTGGTGTGTTTCGCCTTGGGTTTATTCTGTGTAGGATTCTTTGTGCCTCTTGGACTTGATTGACTATTTAGTTTTCCATGTTGGTGAAATTTTCAACTATAATCTCTTCAAAAATTTTCGCATGCCCTTTCTTTTTCTTTTCTTCTTCTGGGACCCCTTAATTCAAATGTTGGGTGCATTTGATATTGTTCCAGAGGTCTATGAGACTTCAGTTGTTTTCATTCTTTTTACTTTATTCTACTCTTCAGAAGTTATTTCCACCATTTTATCTTCCAGATCACTGATTTCATTCTTCTGCTTCAGATATGCTGCTATTGATTCTAGATTATTTTTAATTTCAGCAATTGTGTTGTTTGTCTCTGTATGTTTATTCTTTAATTCTTCTACGTCTTTGCTAGTTGATTCTTGCATTTCATTTTCAAGGTTTTTGATCACCTTTACTATCATCATTCTAAATTCTTTTTCAGGTAGTTTGCCCATTTCCTTTTCATTTATTTGGACTTCTGTGTTTCTAGTTTGTTCCTTCATTTGTATAGTATTTCTCTGCCTTTTCATTATTTTTATTTTTTGAATTTACTTTGTTTGAGGTCTCCTTTTCCTAGGCTTCAAGGTTGAATTCTTTCTTCCTTTTTGTTTCTTCCCTCCTAAGGTTGGCCTAGTGGTTTGTGTAAGCTTTGTATAGGGTGAGATCTGTGCTGAGTGAGGTGATAATCCTGTCTGCTGATGATTGGGTTTGTATTTTTGTTTTCTTTTGTTGCTTAAATGAAGCATCCTGCACAGTGTGCTACTGGTGGTTAGGTGATGCCGGGTCTTCTATTCAAGTGGTTTCCTTTGTGTGAGTTCTCACTATTTAATACTCCCTGTGAAGAAAGCTGAGCACCAAAGAACTGATGCTTTTGAGCTGTGGTGTTGGAAAAGACTCTTGAGAGTCCCTTGAACTGCAAGGAGACCCAACCAGTCCATTCTGAAGGAGATCAGCCCGGGGATTTCTTTGGAAGGAATGATGCTAAAGCTGAAACTCCAATACTTTGGCCACCTCACGCAAAGAGTTGACTCATTGGAAAAGACTCTGATGCTGAGAGGGACTGGGGGCAGGAGGAGAAGGGGACCACAGAGGATGAGATGGCTGGATGGCATCACCAACTCGACGGACTTGAGTTTGAGTGAACTCAGGGAGTTGGTGATGGACAGAGAGGTCGCAAAGAGTTGGACATGACTGAGCAACTGAACTGAACTGAACTGAGGCTTAGTTCTCTGGTATTCTAGGGTCTTGGTGTTAGTGCTCCAACTCCAAAGGCTCAGGGTTTGATCTCTGGTCAGGAATGAAGATTCCACAAGTGTTTCGTTATGGCATTAAGTGAGATTAAAACAAATATCCAAAAATGGAAACCAAAGGTACCCCAGACAAGTGGCAGTTACAAAATCAGGCAAATAATAATTAAAATAATGGAATATGCACATATACATATACACCCAAAAGCAAAGTGAAAACAGTCCAAGAGAAATAAAGTACAGTAGATTGACCCAGTGAACAAAGAAAATAAAAAATTATATTTACCAGTCAAGAACAAAATAACTAAAGCACAAACTGGAAAATAA
The DNA here is from genome assembly GCF_001704415.2 of Capra hircus. Classification (NCBI taxonomy): domain Eukaryota; kingdom Metazoa; phylum Chordata; class Mammalia; order Artiodactyla; family Bovidae; genus Capra; species Capra hircus. Next base: position 43,467,979 of record NC_030813.1, read on the forward strand.
AACTAAACCAAGGTGTCAACTGAGAAATAAAGCAGTGGGAAAAAAAAAAAAAACTAACAAATAAGTTGAGAGGAAAAGGAAGAAAGAAAGAATAGATTAGCAAAGTTAAATGAGGTAGATGAAGAAAATGTATGCACATTAAAGATTAGCTGCAAGGGGAAAAGAACAGTTGGAAAGGCAAACAGAGGCATAAAGGTAGAAAAAAAATAGGTTAAAAAAATTAAAAGCATAAAAAAGAGGGGGGAATAATGGAAGAAGAAAAAAAAAAAAGGAAAAAATCCACAAAACTGCAAAAGTCCAATGTAGAAACAGAGGTTTATAACAACAATAAAAAGTGTGACAGTATATACAAATATACATATACACCCATAAGCAATATCAAAACAGTCCAACAAAAGCAAAGTACAATAGATTGACCTGGTGAACAAAGGAAACCAAAGATTAGATCTACCAGAATAAAACTAACTAAAGCACAAACTGGAAAATGAAACTAAAGCAAGGTGCCAATTGGGGAAAAAAAGCAATGAAAATAAAACTAACAAAATGTTGAGAAAAAAGGAAAGAAAGAACAGATATACCAAGTTAAATAGAAGTAATTGAAGATTTATATACCTTAAAGATTAACTGTAAGAGGAAAAGAACAGTAGGAAAGGCAAACAAAGGTATAAATGTAGAAAAAACATAATATATTTTAAAAATTAAAAATTAAAATTATAAAAAAGAGAGAAAAAAAATGGAAAAAGAATAAAGAAAAAAAAAGGAAGACTCCATAGAACCACAAAAGCCCAATGTAAGGGAAGAGGTTTATAACAACAATTAAAAATGCGACTGAGGAAAAAAAAAAAACCTCAAAAGCTTAATTATATTTCATAGTGTGAATAAAATTGACAACTACAACATAGGAGGTAAAAAGGGGGGGAGAAAAAACAATCCAAGAGAATCTACAGAACAAGTCAAAAAATAAGAATAATAAATGTTTTCTTGAGTCACTGCTGTCAGAGTCCTTTCCCTCACTGGCAGTCACAGTCCATCTCACCTCCCTATGATGCCCAACACTGTGCTGATCTCTGGACCTGCTGTGGGGGCAGCTCAGATTCTAATCTGATCCTACTCCTGTGTATTCTTGCCTCCAATGTCCACAGCTATAAGAACTAGTGAATTTTCTTTTGTGAGAGCTCTCAATGACCTTTTATATATTCCATAGACACAGAGTCTGCCTAGTTGATTGTGTGGATTTAATCTGCAGCTTGTACACCTGATGGGAAGGTTGGGGTCTTCTTCCTTAGCCACACTGTCCCTGGGTTTCAATTATGGTTTTATTTCCACCTCTCCATGTGGATTGTCCACTGGGGTTTGCTACTGAGGCTTCCCTGGAGGACTTGAGTTTGTCCCTGTGAAGGTCAGGTGTGGAGGTCGTGCAGCTGCTTGGGTCGCAGGGTTTCTGGCAACACCAGGTACTCAGGCAGGTTGGCAGCTACGGTAGCAGGAAGTATAGTGTTCTAGAAGGGTATGACAACCAGTACTGGCCAATACACTCCAGTATTCTTGCCTGGAGAACCCCCTCTCCCTGATGGAGAAGCCTGGCAGGCCATAGTCTACAGGGTCACAAAGAGTTGGACAAGACCAAAGAGACCCTGTGCACATATATGCAAGAATTTTTTTGCCTGTGGTATCTCTGCCCCAGTGAGAGTTGAGCATGAAGGTGGTGCAGCTGCTTGGCTTGTGGGGACCCTGGCAGTGTCAAGTGTGCAGGGACACGGACTGCCTCCATTCCAGGAGTTATGGCCCTATCAGAGTCTTTTTTCAAGCTGGTATTCAGAAGGCCTCTTTAGCCAGTCTTTCTCTGAAGCTCCACCCATTCAGGCACTTAGAGGGCCCCCTTGCCTGGGGTCTTTCTCTGTTTTTCGGGCACATCAGGCACATAGAGGGGGCCCCCCTGACTGGGGTCCTACTCTGTAGATTGGCACATCAGGCACGTAAAGGGGCACCCTGTGCGGAGTCCTACTCTGTAGATCGGTGCATCAGTCACTTAAAGGAGCACCCTGGGTGGGATTCTGCTCTGTAGTTCAGTGTGTCAGGCATTTGACAGCCAGCCTCTCTATTGTTCAGCTGCTGATGCTGGCTTGTGGGGAGAGAAGCTATGGTGATGGCTCCACCCACTGCGTGTGACTCAGCAGCATCACCTAGTTTCCATGGTTGCTCAGCTTTCCTCCACAGGCATTTCCCACCAGTCTCTTCTCCCAAATCCCCATGATCCATCTGTCTGCAGTCAACAGCAGCCCTCACCCTGGGATTGCTCCACAACCCTTAAACTCCAGCTCACAAGAGTGCTCACCCTGGATTGTCCCACAACCTCTAAACCCCAGCTCCCAGCAGCCCTCACCCTGGGCTTGCTCCACAACCCTTAAACCCTGCAAGCTCCCAGGTGCAGCACCTTCCAAGGGACCTGCATCCCTGTCCAGGGTATGTATGGCTGTGGCAAAGACTGTCTGATTCTCAGTCCATTTAGGCTGCCACAGATCAGCTATTTCACTCTCAACCTTAAATGTTTCTCCTCTGACTCAGACAATTGCCCCGATGTGGGGACTGAACCCCTGCTTCAGTTCCCCTACCCACTGAGGGCAAGTCTAGTCCTACTAACACTCTTGTTTTTCCCCCCAGTTCCTTCATCCAACCGAGTTTTGTGTAATTCTATATATTCTTTTCCTCTGGTCAGGTACTCCTGTCTGCTCTCAGCTCATGTTCTGCATGCACTTCTGCGCCTGAAGGCTTATTCCTAATGTATCAGGGGAGAGAGATGTACTCCGCCTCCACCTGCTCCTCCACATCTTGTTCTCTCCCTAATTTTTAAACTGTCTTATAGGAAAAAAAAAAAAAAAAGCTTCCCTGGTAGCTCAGACGGTAAAGCATCTGCCTGCAATGCAGGAGACCCGGGTTCAATCCCTGGGTCGGGAAGATCCCCTGGAGAAGGGAATAGCAACCTACTCCAGTACTCATCCCTGGAAAATCCCATGGACCGAGGAGCCTGCAGGGCTACAGTCCATGGGGTAGCAAAGAGTCAGAGAGGACTGAACAACTTCACTTTTATAGTTAGAATATTGCTACTTTGTAGTTCCTTCATTTATGATTGCCCTTGTCTCAGAACATCAGTTAGAGTAGTTGGGATTTCAAGTTACAGAATACTCCCAATCAAAATGCCTCAAAGAATAAAGAAATTTGTTGGTACTTTCCTGTCAGTCCAGAGGTTAAGACTCCACTTTTTCTATGCAGAGAGCATGCATTCAATCTCTGGTCAGGGAGTAAAGATACCACATGCCATATGGTGAAGTAAAAAAATAAAAAATTCTAATTTTTCTTCTAATTTGTTACTTCATCCCTGAAATCTAGACATCAGGTTCTATGTTCTTTGAAACCAAAATGGTTGTCAGTAGTATTTTTCATCACATTCTTCCAAACAGTGGAAGAATGTGAGAAAAACTCCATTCTTTTAACTTTACTGAACCATTTCAAATCACATGCTGATTGTCTTGGTAGTATCTCAGGTGGCCATCAGATATTTTCTAACCTTACTGGACAACAGGTGCAAACCCGGAGAGGTCAAAGTAAACTCAGACATGTGTCCACTCTAGTAATACTTCCTAAATTAATGTCCTATTCTGACTTTAATTTTGCCAAAAGTGAGTTTATTTTGCCATTCTTTAGTGAAAACCTCCTTGTTTTCCTCTCTTCTGGCTTCTCCTTTAAAGCTTTGTCTATCTCTTAAATATTAACTTTTTAAAGATTGTGCTTTGAGCCTTTCTTATGTAGTATCTTCTCTCTCTGGATAATCTGATTTACTCTAATTGCATCATTTATCATGTATATGCTAGTAACACCAAATCTTTATCTCACCCTACACAACATCCATGAACTACAAATACACACTGGTGTATGCAAAACATGTTGGACATCGATGCTCCACAGACACCCCCAAATACCTAGTATTTGAGTACTCACCATGTACCAGGTACTATTCTAAAGCATTTACATATTTTGTTTTATTTTTCTAGTAACTGGATGAATATATATATATATGTATATATATATATATATATATAAATATATTGGCCCATATGACTATGGAGACTAGTAAGTTTAAAATTTGCAGAGTGGGCCAATATTTAGAGACTCAAAGAATAGCTGGAGGTGCAGTTCAAATCTAAAGGTGCGGTCTACTGCAGAGTTTCCTGTTGTTCTGGGAAGGTTGGCATTTGTTTCATTGAAGCCTTCAGCTGGTTGGATGAGGCTGAACAACACTATGGAATACAATCTGCTTTACTCAAAGTACACCAATTTAAATGTTAATCTCATACAAAATATTGTCACAGAAAAATCCAGAGTAATGCTTGATCAAGTACCTGGGCATTGCGGCTCAGTTAAGTTGACACGTAAAATTAACCATCACAATTAACTAACAACATTCTAAAGATGAAGAAATCAAGGCATAGGGAAGTAGTTTGCCCAAGGTCACACAGCTAATAAACAGTGGAGCCAGGATACAAACCCAGACAGTCTGGTTCCAGAGCCCATTCTGTTAATTACCATATTATTTCAAATATATTATCTCCAACGTTGAACTTATGTTATTGGATCCCCTCAAAACTTGGCCCTCCTTGTGTGCATTATGCCACTGGAAAGAATGATTCTACTCAGTCACCTATCTAGAGGTTACTGTTAACCATTCTCTCATATCTAATCAATTCTTATTGCTTCCACCACCTAAATATATCCCTACTCTAAATTTCTTAAGCTAGTGCCTTAATCTGAGCCTCTATCCTTTCTTTCCATGATGTCTTCTATAAATGATGCTGCAGATAGAAGTACTTGATGATCTCCCCAGATGTATGCAAAATCTTGCATACATTATTTCCTCCAGCTTAGAACATATTCTTACCTCCTTGCCCTTATACATGCACGTGTATATCACATGCAAATGCATTCACATGCACACATATATTTCGGTTAGGCCTTAGGTAAGAAACTGTTTTATTCTCTCAGAATCATCCACTGACCTACTAAGACCTGTTGAATTAGTCTCTTTGGGAGTTTCAGAGCTCTGTATTTCAGTGCATATTACTGTGGTCAAATTAACTATTTGTATCCTCCACTAAGTAATACTCCTTGAAATTTTTCACATTTGGTTGAGTACCTATTGTCTGAATATGCCTCTATTCTTCTCACACATTCACTACATATCTCTTGAATTTGTAATATCCAACTCAGGTCTGCCCTATTAACACACAGGTCTAGGTAGATCAACATATAACATCATGAAAAATGTAAGGAAAATGTGCATTGCTTCTGAATGTTTCAAATTACACCCATATATTTTTATGATTAGGTAATGTGCAGAGAAGCTTTCCTTATTTCTCAGCTGATCAAGAATCTGCTTGCAATGCAGGAGACACTGGTTCAATTTCTGGGTCACGAAGATCCCCTGGAGAAGGGATAGGCTACCCACCCCAGGATTCTTTGGCTTCCCTGGTGGCTCATATGGCAAAGAATCCACCTGCAATGTGGGAGACTTGGGTTCTATCCCTGGGTTGGGAAGATCCCCTGGAGAAGGAAATGGCAACCCACTCCAGTATTCTTGCCTGGAGCATCCCCATGGACAGAAGAGCCTGGCAGGCTATAGTCCATGGGGTTACAAAGAGTCAGACATGACTGAGCAACTAAGAACAGCACAGCATGATGTGCAGAGAGTCAATACTTTACCACATGGAACTCCTGAATCAGACTCAGTGAGGAAGGTATTGAATTTCATCTAGATTAATGAGCAAAGTATGCTCAAGAAGAACACAATTCAGAGTGCCAATATTATCCATGGAAACCTAACTGAGCAGGTTATATGAGAAATGGAAATGGGAGCCCCCAGATGGAAACAAGAGTTTCAGGTCTTCTGATGAGGTTGGAGTAGTAAAAGGAGAAACAGGACTAGTCATGACCAGAGGAAAGGAACGGAAGAAATGGACAAAGATGGAAGAGTTCCAAGACTTTGCCCTGTAGACAGTACTGTTTTTATCATTGGAGAATTGAAGTTTAGGCAATAGCGAAGGCAGGATCTCAGGACCTGAAAATGTATATCACTAATTTATAAGCATAAGGCAGCCTACTGCTCATGTATGGCTACATCATGATGGCCCTGGCCAGAGATTTAGGGCTAAACAATATTGGTCCCAACTGACTCATAAAGTTGTGAGCTGAGCCTATCATTGAAAGACAGACTGAATGGTACTGAAATCCTCCATAGAAATTTGGTTTTCTTTGATGATTTTTTCCAGAGGTTATTGCTGATCAGAAATACATTTGAAGTTATTTCTCTTTCTGGCATTTTAAAATGGAGTTTGCCTATTATCAAAGCTTATTTTTCAAGAGCTATTTGTAGGTGGGTAGTTGAGCTTGGGCACGTTACTCAAGATCGCTATGCCTGGTGTCCGTGTTTGTAAAACTAGGCAGATAAAAGTACTTACATATCAGAATTATTGTGAAAATCAAGCAGTTAGTTCATGTGAAGTCTTGGAAGGGTAGAATACAATAAGCTCTGTGTGGTATGAGCTATTATTTTCCAGAATTCAATATACTTTCACATGCTTGAATAATACTTTATTTATCATTCTAGCACCCTACAATAGCACTGATTTACTTGTACATTGTCCCACTGTGTTGGGAGCTCTTTGAGGGCAGGTATTGTGTTCTTTGTTCTTTTGAGTGGATGGTAATGCTGGGTACTTATTACATATGGAATCCAACATTTATTTCTGCTTTATTTACTATGTCAAAGCCTTTAACTCTGTGGATCACAATAAACTGTGGAAAATTCTGAAAGAGAAGGGAATACCAGACCACCTGACCTGCCTCTTGAGAAATCTGTATGCAAGTCAGGAAGCAACAGTTAGAACTGAACATAGAGCAGACTGGTTCCGAATCGGGAAAGGGATATGTCAAGGTTGTACATTGTCACCCTGCTTATTTAACTTATATGCAGAGTACATCATGAGAAACACTGGACTGGATGAAGCACAAGCTGGAATGAAGATTGCCAGGAGAAATATCAATGACCCCAGATATGCAATGACACCACCCTTACGGCAGAAGGTGTAGAAGAACTAAAGAGCCTCTTAATGAAAGTGAAAGTGGAGAGTGAAAAAGTTGGCTTAAAGCTCAACAGAAAACTAAGATCATGGCATCTGGTCCCATCACTTCATGGCAAATAGATAGGAAAACAGTGGAAACAGTGGCAGACTTTATTTTGAGGGGCTCCAAAATCACTGCAGATGTTGACTGCAGCCATGAAATTAAAAGATGCTTACTCCTTGGAAGGAAAGTTATGGCCAACCTAGACAGCATATTAAAAAGCAGAAACATTACTTTGCCAACAAATATCCATCTAGTCAAGGCTATGGTATTTCCAGTAGTCATGTATGGATGTGAGAATTGGACTATAAAGAAAGCTGACTGCCAAAGAACTGATGCTTTTGAACTGTGGTGTTGAAGAAGACTCTTGAGTCCCTTGGACTGCAAGGAGATCCAACCAGTCCATCCTAAATGAGATCAGACCTGAGTGTTCATTGCAAGGACTGATGTTGAAACTGAAACTCCAATACTTTGGCCACCTGGTGAGAAGAACTGACTCACTGGAAATGACCCTTATGCTGGGAAAGATTAAAGGCAGGAGGAGAAGGAGATGACAGAGAAAGAGATGGTTAGTTAGCATCACTGATTCAATGGACATGAGTTTGGGTAAACTCCAGCAGTTGGTGATGGACAGGGAGGGCTGGTGTGCTGCAGTCCAGACATGACTGTGGACTGAACTGAACATGAAATGTACCATTGTGAATCGTTTCCTGTGAAATATACAATGTCATTTTCTGTGTCTTCCAATGTGTAAAAGGGACACGCTATAGTGCTATAACTTCTTAAAAACCTGAAATAAAAGAAGGAATACAAAAATCCTTCTCAAACACCTGGATCCAAACCAACAAGAGCAAAGGGAAGTGCTTCAAAATGTGATTCTGAAGTTGCTTTTGCTTTATTTAAAGTCTCAGTGTATTACAATAACTAAACTGCTTCATGACCTCATTGAAATCCTGTAAGGCTTAATTAATGTTTGTAAAGCCCTTTAAAATCCTTAGATGAGAGGCACCAGGAAAGTGTAAGGAATCATTATTATTATCACTGATGCCATCTTAAATGACTGCAAACAGTTTGCTCCATTTGGATTTGCTGATTAAAGCCTAGCTATGACCATGAAGAAACACAAGCAAAATTCACTTTCATGATGTAGCTCAGCTTGTCATATTTAAAAAGTCATAGACAGATGTAAATAATTTTAATGCTCTATTTTCTAGAGTGGAAATACTTAAAATGATAATTTTTAAAAAGGAATAAAGTTAAAAGCAGGAGAATAGGCCATTGGTTTCAGTTGTACCATTTTATAAAGCTTCTTTCCATGAACTCTGGAGTCAGACAGATCTGGGTTTTTGGAGTCAGGTAGATCTGAGTTGGAAACCTGGCCTTATTACATGACTTCTTTGAAACTTTGGGAAAGTTAATGTCTTTTCTTTCTCCATAATCTGGAAATTCTGTGGGGAGCATGGGCTCTGTCTAGTCAAAATTTTTACCAAGTGCTTAGCATATGTGTTCAATGTCTGTGTTTAATGTATAAGTGATTCTATATACAACTATTCATATGAAACAGTTAAAATACATTACCAGCATTTAAAAGATTGATCACCTCCATCTTTTGAATGGCCATCATTTCATCATCCAGAATGACTTATTCTTCAAGCATTTTGGAGAACTGGATTTTATCATGTTATTTCCATGAGTAAAATTCTAATTTTGAAGGGCTCTAAAACATACAATGGCTTTACCTAAGATGTTCTGTTTATCTACTGTTTAGTTCTGTTTATTTATTATCTATTGCTATTTATACCTATTAAAAGCACCTTAAAATTCAGTGGTGTAATATCTCCATTTTTATAATGCTTATAATTCAAACAGGGAATGTCTTATCTTCGCTCCCTGATGATTGGGAGTCAACAGGACTGGCTCAAGTAGTTACATTGTGTTGGGACAGCTTAATGAGGGCTATATTTTAAGGACATATTTTATCAGTTGCATTCTTCAATTCTTCTCCACATTGTATCTCCTGGGACAACAACATCTGAGATGGCTTTATAATTCAAAAATCAGTCCCTAGGCTGGGATGGCTGAAAGAGCTGGGTCTGCCCGGTCATCCCATTCATGTCTTGCTTGCAGCTATCTTGAGTTGCCCTGAAGAATGGTGTTTTCAGGATTCCTTACTTGGAATTTAAGCTTTCCAAGAGTCATAGACAGAAACTACATAGGTTATTATGACTTCACCTAAGAAAGCCAGAACATCACCTTCAGCACATTCTATCATTCAAGCAAGTCACTAAAGGAACCCAAATTCAGAGGGGAAAATTAGTAGACTCCACCTCTCAATGACAGGAATTGCAAAGGATATATATTCATCTTTCTTCTCCCTCATAAAAGAAAAACAATGTATGCATTTATTCTTAGAGATCTGAAACCACCATAAAGAATTCTGTCCTCTTAGCTTTTCTTTCCAATGGGTACAAAAAAGAGCTTCATGACCCAGATAGTCATGATGGTGTGATCACTCATCTAGAGCCAGACATCCTGGAATGTGAACTCAAGTGGGCCTTAGAAAGCATCACTACAAACAAAGCTAGTGGAGGTGATGGAATTCCAGTAGAGCTGTTTTAAATCCTGAAAGATGATGCTGTGAAAGTGCTGTACTCAATACGCCAGCAAATTTGGAAAACTCAGCAGTGGCCACAGGACTGGAAAAGGTCAGTTTTCATTCCAATCCCAAAGAAAGGCAATGCCAAAGAATGCTCCAACTACCACACAATTGCACTCATCTCACATGCTAGTAAAGTAATGCTCAAAATTCTCCAAGCCAGGCTTCAGCAATACGTGAACCGTGAACTTCCTGATGTTCAAGCTGGTTTTAAAAGAGGCAGAGGAACCAGAGATCAAATTGCCAACATCCGCTTGATCATCAAAACAGCAAGAGAGTTCCAGAAAAACAACTATTTCTGCTTTATTGACTATGCCAAAGCCTTTGACTGTGTGGATCACAATAAACTGTGGAAAATTCTGAAAGAGATGGACATACCAGAACATCTGACCTGCCTCTTGAGAAATCTGTATGCAGGTCAGGAAGCAACAGTTAGAACTGGACATGGAACAACAGACTGGTTCCAAATAGGAAAAGGAGTACGTCAAGGCTGTATGTCGTCACCCTGCTTATTTTACTTCTATGCAGAGTACGTCATGAGAAACGCTGGACTGGAAGAAACACAAGCTGGAATCAAGATTGCTGGGAGAAATATCAATAACCTCAGATATGCAGATGACACCACCCTTATGGCAGAAAGTGAAGAGGAACTAAAAAGCCTCTTAATGAAAGTGAAAGTGGAGAGTCAAAAAGTTGGCTTAAAGGTCAACATTCAGAGAACGAAGATATTGGCATCTGGTCCCATCACTTCATGGGAAATAGATGGGGAAACATTGGAAACAGTGTCAGACTTTATTTTCGGGGGCTCCAAAATCACTGCGGATGTTGACTGCAGCCATGAAATTAAAAGACGCTTACTCCTTGGAAGAAAAGTTATGGCCAACCTAGATAGCATATTGAAAAGCAAAGACATTACTTTGCCAACGAAGGTCTGTCTAGTCAAGGCTATGGTTTTTCCTGTGGTCATGTATGGATGTGAGAGTTGGACTGTGAAGAATGCTGAGAGCCAAAGAATTGATGCTTTTGAACTGTGGTGTTGGCGAAGACTCTTGAGAGTCCCTTGGACTGCAAGGAGATCCAACCAGTCTATTCTGAAGGAGATCAGCCCTGGGATTTCTTTTCTGAAGCTCCAGTACTTTGGCCACCTCATGTGAAGAGTTGACTCATTGGAAAAGACTCTGGTGCTGGGAGGGATTGGGGGCAGGAGAAGAAGGGGACGACAGAGGATGAGATGGCTGGATGGTATCACCGACTGGCTGGACGTGAGTCTGAGTGAACTCTGGGAGTTGGTGATTGACAGGGAGGCCTGGCGTGCTGTGATTCATGGGGTCGCAAAGAGTCAGACAGGACTGAGCAGCTGAACTGAACTGAACATGTTGGAGGCTTGAGGGCTTGTTGAAATTCAGGTTTGTCTTTTTTTTAACTTATTTCAGATCATAATTGAAGGTAGACTTACCCCTTGAAAAGTTTCTGTCAAATCAGAGCCCATGGAGTTCTATCACAGTAGAAATTTGCCAGACAATTTTACTGTTTGAATTTAAATTTAAACTTAGTTTATAATTACATAGTTTCAGGATCTGTAATGGCTACATTTTTGAAAAATGGGATTCCAGAATCATGCCTTCTAGAAGTCCCTGCAGTTCAACTAGTTTGACCTCATTGTCTTCAAAAGAAAACAAAGTTCAAAGCAGTTTACTAGTACCGAGTCTAGACTGGTGACATGTTTTCCATACTAGGGTTTGTCAAGCCCCCAGAGCCACTGACCTGTTAAGAACCGAGCTGCATAGTGGGGGGCAAGTGGTGGGCAAGACTGAAATCATCCACGTGTGTGGAAAAATTGTTTTTTACAAAACTGATCCCTGGTGTCAAAAAGGTGGGGGGTTGCTGCTCTATACCACACTGCCTTGCTAGATTCAAATGTTCGTGTTTAAACATTGTTCATGAGAACCTTTATCTTTCTAGAAATAATCCCAGAATATATAACTTTTGAAAAACATACCCAGAAGCAAAAAATGAAGGGCAGATCCATGCTATGAAAACCATACCCAATACCACTTTAAATCCATGTAGACTTTAGGGGCCATGGTAGCAGCTATACTTTAATTTTTTGCTAAATGGCTCAATCGGATATATTTTCTCTTCCCTCATTTGTTGCTAGAAAGAATTAGAGCATTAAAGGTTTTTTGTTCACATAATGATCAAATAATTGAGTTCATTTTAATAATTTAAAAACTTTATAATGATAAAACGGGCTTCCCTGGTGGCTCAGAAGGTAAAGAATCTGCCTGCAAAGAAGACCTGGATTCAATCCCTGGTTTCGCTGCCTACTCCAGTATTGCTGCCTGAAGAATCTCATGGGCAGAAGGGCCTGGCAGGCTACAGTCCATGAGGTCACAAAGAGTCGAACATGACTGAGCGACTAAGCAAGCACACATATATTAATAAAAAACACATGGTTGGATGGTTTTACTTGTTACTTCATTGTTTAGTCACTGAGTCATGTCTGACTCTTTGCAACCCCTTGGATTGTAGCCCACCAGGCTTCTCTGTCCATGGAATTCTCTAGGCAAGAATACTGGAGTGGGTTGCCATTTCCTTCTCCAATTTGTTACTTACACAGGAAATTATCACATTGTTCATCTTTCCGTTTGAGATGGGTGCAGCACAATGGAGAGACACAAACGCCTTGATTAGTTAAACCTATGACCAAGACTTCAACCCTGAACTTAAACTTTGACCTCCAGATTGAAAGAACTGTGACTTGGTCTCTGGATACCTATCAGTGTCAGTCTTAACAAATCTAGGAATTCAAGGCAGCTAACACACTAACTCTTCTAATTAGGCCCAGAAAGCCTAGTGACTAAAACTTTCTTCATATGTTTTATGAACAATGACATTTGTAGCTATGTAGGATTTCTTTATCCTTCTATTATCTCATCTTCTCCACAACTCAGTGACAAGAATAAAAGAGAAATTATTTTTCTCTGAGATAGATGAAGAAAAAAGGTGAGAACGATTAAAAGATATATTCAAAGTTACACAGTTAATAACTGGTGGAACCAAATTGATAACCCATCTATCCTAACCTTTTGAAGTGGATCAGGCAGCTACCCATTCAGTTCAGTTCAGTTCAGTCGCTCAGTCGTGTCCAACTCCTTGTGACCCCATGAATTGCGGCACGCCAGGCTTCCCTGTCCATCACCAACTCCCGGAGTTCACTCAGACTCATGTCCAGCCAGTAGGTTATGCCATCCAGCCATCTCATCTTCTGTCGTCCCCTTCTTCTCCTGCCCCCAAAACCCTCCCAGCATCAAAGTCTTTTCCAATGAGTCAACTCTTTGCATGAGGTGGCCAAAGTATTGGAGTTTCAGCTTTAGCATCATTCCTTCCAAAGGGGACAGTTAAAGAGCAATCTGGGTTCCTTCTTAGGATCTTAAGATCTGAACCTGTTAATGGAATTGTAGGATTGTCAGAGGGAAAATTACTTGTGTCAGACACTGTAGAGCCTCTATAGCATCAAAAAATCCTAAGGTAGCATTTTTCAAACAAGACTTCGATAATTCTAAGATTTTTTTTAAGTCTTGTATTAAAGTTGGATGATATAAACATGATATATTATAAGAACATGCCAATTTATAATTGTGTAATGAGTTTTTAGTACCAGTATTAGTTTTTATATAATTTTTGCAGTTATTGTGTGCTGATGAGAAAGAAAAGAAATGGAGAAATTTATTTGATACATATATATTGCTTTAATGTAATGTGTAAGCCAAATTACATCAAGGTGCACTGCATGAAAAAAGTACACAGTGTTGCGAAGGGTAGAAAACAATGGAGGAATTTTTATTCATGCTACTTTAAAAATAAGCCAAAACTGTGCCATAGCTCATCAATGCCATATTCTCATTACAAGAATTTAGTTTCAGCAAAATAGCATCATCCATTACAGTGTATCATGCTGTTAGTTTTAGATTTTCTTTGTTTGCATTTAATTTATAAACTTATTTTTGCTTTATATTATATAAGAGCTTTAAACACAAATATTTAAGAAAAAAGCATAATAAAATGATAGAGTCCTGAGAGATTATTTTCTTTAAAATAACTCACACTTTATTCAGGATGAAAAAAGAATGTGTTAATAAACTAAGGATCAGGGTGTAACAAGCTTACTTGGGAATAAAAGCTTCACTCTCAGAATAAAATGATTTATCTCTTAGTCTAGCATGTGATTACATACACATATACCACACACACAACCTCATATACATAATCCACATATATACCACAAAAAAACACAAGACACTTATACCTATATGTACAGTGATACACATGCAACACGCAAATACATACGTACCTGCATGTATCACAAATAACCCCATGCACAAAGGAAACACGCATACATATACACACACTTCTTCCATAAATTTATATCAGCATTCTATAAAGAGAAAATTAACACAAACTGAGAAAGCTGGAGTTTAGCACAGCATTTTTAAGAAGGAGGCCTCAGAATTAGACTGCCAAGATGCCAACACCAGTTCTGCCCCTTCCTAGCGGAACAGCCTTGGACACTCCTATTTAATGCTCACTCCCTTACTATCTCTGTCATTAAACTGAAAAACATAGTGAGTACCTAACTCGCAGAGTTATTCAGGGAATTAAATGCACTATTGCATGTTGAGAAATACAACACTGTGTTAGCACACAGGAAGAAGTCAATAAATGATGACTTTTTAAAAAAATAGACACACGCACACACAAATATAGAGGTCTGTGTTGGAATCCTATGAGAATTGTGACACCAAAGAGAGTCTTTCCCTTCACAGTCAGAGAAAGTGAAAAACCTGGGGGTCATCCCTACCATCTTGCAATCCCTTCATTGCCCTCATTCAATCTATCACCAGCCACTTTTTTCCCTCTGAAACTCTAACAGATTGATGCCTCTCTCTTTACCTCATGCGGGCTAAAGCCAGGGGCTTATAACTGCTTTCCCTACGTTTATTCTATTTTCCTCACTGAGGCTATACAGCCTTTTTTCAAAAAGCACACATGACCGTGTACTTCCCATAATACTTTGAGTCCCTACTGCTTTTAGGGTAAAACTTTGTACAACCTACCCCTTCTCCACCTCTTCATCTTTCCAGCTGGGTCAAGACACTGTTCTGTATTGTGTGACACTCCCCTGTTGAAAACCGATGGTCTATTTTCATCACATAGTAGAACCTCTCTAAATGCTGATTGGCTGGATGAAAAGAACACAACACTGCTTTGACACTTCAGCAGAGGGATGTGAAAGATGGGTGCCCCACAGGAGAGACAATGATGCCTGACATGGTAGGATAGTACCCCATGGTACATTTCAGTGTCTGGTGAAAATCAGTGGTACTACCATGGCACGCCACTGATGGTTCATCATCAGTGTATGTTAGGAGTGAATGTAACCAACAAAAATTTCAGCAATGCCCAATGAACTAATAGTTTTCAATAAGAGAACAGATTTTTATTTGCTTGTTTGTTTATTTGTTTGAAATCTGTGGTTTCTGAAAATACTTACCTGTGAACACAAAGGTGATTCCTCCTAGCTTTTCTTAGTTATATGTAGTGGAATCATTATAGCAGAATGGAAAGGCTATAAGATCCTGCAGTGTGGTTGCTCACATTTTATCAAATGAAATGAAAGATGTGTGCTGGTCCAGTTCCCTGGCTTGCATACTGACAACAACAACAACAACAATAACAACAACAAAAAAAACTAAACTCACATATCACAATTTTGCAAATTATTGAGGTCACAGATCCATACCCAGAATCAGCAGTTACACATGTCACTTAGTTCAGATCACAGAATTGAACGAGGATAAAATGTCTTAGGCTCATCAACTTTAGTTTCCCTTAAAGTCAAGGAGACATACTCACAAAGACAAGGTGGTCTAAGGAGGTTTAGAATTACTTACTGTTAAGTTTGAAAGGCTGCTCACAAGTTTCCTAACATGCCCTTTTTTTGATAGGAAAAACATCAATGGTTTTTACCTAAATATGTTCAACTAAATAAGATATGTATTCAATTTGTCCATTTCCTCACTATATTCCACTACAGACATCATTTTATAGTGTATCATAAATTGAATTTCTGTTAAGCATGTATCCCTTTATCCATTGTCTTGTCATTTTTTCTAACATCT
Organism: Capra hircus; assembly: GCF_001704415.2. NCBI lineage: Eukaryota > Metazoa > Chordata > Mammalia > Artiodactyla > Bovidae > Capra > Capra hircus. The sequence continues at coordinate 43,483,990 of NC_030813.1, forward strand.
TAAACTCTTATTTCTGGTATACAGCCAATTCAAAGTAGTTCCGATACTCCATTTTTGTGTATTAACCTCATTTTCTCTCTAGCTTAACCTCATCCTGTAAAGTAGTTAACCATCTGATAACTAACAGCTGAATGCACTGGTAAACTCTGATATTTCAGTAATTCCTCTATGAACTTTCTTGTAAAGTGAACAATCTCCTTGCAATAAAAATGATCCTCCCCCGTTATTGTTTTGTAGATTTTCAGAAACAGGGAAATGTTCTTTTTTTAAATAGGGGAAAAATAGTGGATTTTCTTTAACTGACTATGTGTATACTTATTCATGAAAGTTATTGTGAACACTATATATAGACCACTGATTTGTTCAGAATTGATGTTTCCCTTTGATACTAAAATAGTAAGATAACTGTTTTCTTCTTGTTGTCACTTCATAATTCTACAGAATTTGGGAATCACCATTCATATTACTACAGAGAAAAAAATGGGTGACATTTATTTAGATACTGTTCATCAGATTCTTTTGAAAATAGGGGACATTTGATGATTTCCTAAGAATTATTGTGTTGTATGATCTAGTAATTTTTTTCCACATAATATTTAACTATTCTTCAAGTAGTACCAATAATTAATACAGCCTTTCATTTATTCAATTATTCAACAAATATTTACTGTGCAATTACCATGGACTAGGTATTGTCTAACAGCTTTATTGATTGTTATGACTGACAAATAATAAACTGCTGCTGCTGCTAAGTCACTTCAGTCGTGTCCGACTCTGTGGGATACCATAGACAGCAGCCCACCAGGCTCCCCCATCCCTGGGATTATCCAGGCAAGAACACTGGAGTGGGTTGCTATTTCCTTCTCCAATGCATGAAAGTGGAAAGTGAAAGGGAAGTCACTCAGTCGTGTCTGACTCTTCGCGACCCCATGGACTGCAGCCCACCAGGCTCCTCCATCCATGGGATTTTCCAAGCAAGAGTACTGCAGTGGGGTGCCATTGCCTTCTCTGATAATACATTTATTTTTAAAAGTGTACAATTTGATAAAACCCGACACACACATATCCCTGTGAAGCCAGCACCACAAAAAACAATGAGCACATCCATCACCCCCAAAGGTTTCATTTTAAGCATGCCATCATTCCATCCCAATTCCCATCACCAGAAACCCACTGATCTGTCAGGAGAGATTAGGTACATAGTCTACAGTTTTATATGAATGGAGTTATAAAGTATTTAGCGATTTTTTGTTTATTTTTTCTTTCCCTCAGCACAAATTTTTCTTTTAGATTCATCCACATTTTTGAGTGTATCAATAGCTCAGTCATTTGTACTGTTGAATAATAGTCCATTGTGTGGATTTACCACAGTTTATTTATTCATTCACCTCTGCTGGAAACTTGGGTTAATTCTAGATTTTAACTTTAAGAAATAATGATGCTATGAACATTTAAGTCTTTGAATGAACTTATACTTTCAATTTTCTTAGGTAAATGCTTAGCAGTAGAATGACCATATAGTAAATGTATATTTAAATTTTTCAAAATTGCCTTTTTTTTTCCAAACTGCTTTTAACATTTTACATTCCCAAGATCAGTATATGAAATTTCACTTGCTTTTCATCCTCGCAATGTTTCATACGGTGAGTCTTAAATTTTAGTCATTTTAATATAGGTGCAATTGTATCTCATTATGGTTTTTATTTGAATGGACTGAAAGGCTGACATTGAGCATCTCTTCATGTGCTTTTTTGCCATTCTTATTTTCTTCCTTGGTGTAGTATTTATTCAAATACTTCCCCATGTATTACTGGGTTGTTTGTTCTCTTGTTTTTTAGTTTGAAGAGTTATTTATATAGTCTTAACACAGTCTTTTACTGGTATATAATTGGCAAAAATTCTGCTAATCTATAGTTTTCATTTTCATTCTCTGAATGATATCCTTCAAGGAATAGAAGTTTGTATTATTAATAAAGCCAAATACATTAATATCAATTTTCCTTATATTGCTATATAATATTAACAGCAATTTTCCTGTTGTTGCTATTGTATATAAGAAGTCTCTGCCTATGCATAAATCACAAATATTTCCTCTTTTTTTTTCTTAGAAGTTTTCAAGTTTTAGGTTTTCTGTTTAGGTCCATGGCCCATTTTTCTCTTCTGTACATAGTGCAATGTATGGACCAAAGTTTTTCTCATTGGAGGCACATAAATATCCATAGTCCAGAAGAGCTTGTTGAAAAAACTATATGTTTTCCCCTAAATGCCTTTGTATCTTTTTTAAACAAATAAGTTGTCCATATAATGCGGACCTATTTCTGATCTATTTTGTCCCACTGATTTATTTATCTTTATATAAATAATAAACTGCCTCAGTTACTATAACTTCATAATAAGTCTTGGCGCCTTTCCTTTCAAACTTGTTTTGACTATTTTGAGTCCTTCACACGAAGTCAGAACTTTAGATTAATGTCTCAATTTCTATAAGATAGAATGTTGGGATTTTGATTAAAATTATATTAAATCTATCATTCAATTTAGAAAAAATTTGTATTTTGTCAATATTGAGTCTTCAGAACTATAAACATAGCATATCTCCTTCTAATTAGGACAACTTTATCTCGGCAGTGTTGTATAATTCCCATGTACAGTTATTACACATAATTTTGCAGATTTTTTTTCCTGTTTAATGTGTCTTCATACTATTCAAAATATATACTTTCATAGTTTTATTTTATAATTTTCATAAAAATACAAATACAATTGAATGTTGTCTTTGATTACATATACTATACCATGTTAAACTCACTTATTTGTTCTAATAACCTTTTTGTAGATTTAGTATTTTCTACACAGATCATCATGTCAACTAAGAGTAAACCTTCCTTTCCAATCTAAATGTTTCTATTTGTTTATTTTCATTTTGCCTTATTACACTCATCAATACATTCAGACACACATCAATACTGAGTAGAAAGTATACCTTCCATTATTCTCATCTTAGTGGTTAAACCTCTAATTTTTCAATGTTGGTTGTGATGTTAACTAGAGATTTTTCTTAGATACCCATATTCAGATTTGAAAGTTGCCTTTCTGGCTGAAAGTTTTGTAGCTGTTTGCTGTTGTTGTTTAAATAAATAAGGATGTTCAGTTCAGTTCAGTTGCTCAGTCGTGTCCGAGTCTTTGGGACCCCAAAAATTGCAGCAAGTCAGGCCGATGTTGGGACCTGTCAAATAATTTTTTTTCACGTGTTGAGATTTTTAATTTTTGCTTAGTTAAAATTTAGAATGATTTTCAAGTGATAAACCAGCATTTCCATTTCTTAGATAAATCTCATTTTGTATATATTTTCCTTTGATATTTTGATGGGTTCTATTTTCTTAAAGTTTTTAAAGAATTTTTGCACTAATATTTATTGAAAATATTTGTATACATTTTTATTTCCCTATGATGTTCTTGCATGGTTTTGAACTAGGGTATTACTGGCCCCATAGAATGAGTTGGGAAATATTCCCTCATCTTCAATTTTTAATAGATTCAGTGTAGAATTGCTGGGGGTGTGTGTTTTTTTTAATGCTTAGAAGAATTCAGCAATGACAACATCTGGGTCAATAATTCTTTTTACGACTGCAGATTTATAATTGAAATAGATACAGTTCTATTCAGGCTTCCCAGTGACACTAGTGGTAAATTACCCTCCTTCCAATGCAGGAGACACAAGAGCTGTGGGTTCAACCCCTGGGTGCAGAATATTCACTGGAGGAGGGCATCGCAACCCACTCCAGTATTCTATCCTGGAGAATCCTATAGATGGAGGAGGCTGGAAGGTCCATAGTGTCCCAAAGAGTCGGACATGACTGAAGCAATAATTCTATTCAGGTTATCTATTTCTTTTTGACTGAGATTGGTAGTCTGCATCTCTTAAATAATATGCCTGTTTTACCTAAGTCAGTAAATCTATTGGTATAAAATTGTTCAAATCATTCATTATAATTTTAGTATCTGTTGAATCTGTAGTACTATCATCTTTCTTATTTATAACATAATAAATTTGAGTCTTCTCTCTTTTTCCTTTTTCAATCTATCTAGATGTTTATCAATTTTATTCATCTTCTCAAACAACCAGATTTTAGGTTCATGATTTTGTTTTTATATGTACTGTACTTTTCAGACCAATTACTTCTTGAAGTTAATAACTTTTGATAAGATGTGAACCATATGAATAGTATCTTATATTTTTACCCTATTGGCTACCCTTTCTGGTCCTTTTTATTTCCTAGTGTTGATACATATTTTGATCTAGTCTCCTTTTTATCTGCTTGAAGTATTTCCTTTAACATTTTTATTATCAGGGTGTTCTATTATACTAACTATTGTATGAATGAAAATCTCTTTTTCTATACTCACTTTTTAAAATACAGAATTTTTGCTTTACAGTTTTTATTTCAATTGATATTTTAAATTGTATTGTTTCTGAAAAAATATCTTACATTATCTTTATTTGTGTTCTCCTGTACATACTTTTTAAAAATAATCTTTTTTTCAATTTACTAAAACATGGTGATATAGAACAAAAGTTTCCATGTACTGTGTGCACCTGGTTTCCTTTATCATTTATATCTTACCATTACTATGGTACATTTATTACATTTATTGAACTGAAATAGATGTATTACTATGATTAAAGTTAACATTTTATTCAAAATTCATTAATTTTTGCTTAACATCTTTTTGTTATTGTTGTTTGAGGATCCCTTCCAGGAGATTTATTATTGCTTTTCCTTTGGATTATCTTGGTTCTGATAATTTACATGTGTTTTTCCTATTCTTGCTGATTTTAAATTTTTTCTTTACCATTCAGTTCAGTTCAGTTCAGTTTAGTCACTCAGTCCTGTATGATTCTTTGTGACTCCCGTGCACTGCAGCATGCTAGGCTTCCCTGTCCATCACCAACTCCCAGAGGTTACCCAAGCTCATGTCCATTGAGTCGGTGATGCCACCCAACCATCTCATTCCCTGTCATCCCCTTCTCCACCTGCCTTCAATGTTTCCCAGCATCAGGGTCTTTTCAAGAGTCAGCTCTTTGCATCAGGTGGCCAAAGTATTGGAGTTTCAGCTTGAACATCAGTCCTTCCAAAGATCACTCAGGACTGATCTCCTTTAGAATGGACTTGTTGGATCTCCTTGCAGTCCAAGGGACTCTCAAGAATCTTCTCCAACACCACAGTTCAAAAGCATCAGTTCTTTGGCAGTCAGCTTTATAGTCAAACTCTCAAATCCATACATGACTACGGGAAAAACCATCGCCTTGACTAGACAGACATTTGTTGGCAAAGTAATGTCTCTGCTTTTTAATATGCTGTCTAGGTTGGTCATAACTTTCCTTCCAAGGAGTAAGTGCCTTTTAATTTCATGGCTGCAATCACTATCTGCAGTGATTATAGAGCCAAAAAAAATAAAGTCTGACACTGTTTCCACTGTTTCCTCATCTATTTGCCATGAAATGATGGGACCGGATGCCATGATCTTCGTTTTCTGAATGTTGAGCTGTAAGCCAACTTTTTCACTCTCCTCTTTCACTTTCATCAAGAGGCTCTTTAGTTCTTCACTTTCTGCCGTAAGGTTGGTATCATCTGCATATCTGAGGTTACTGATATTTCCCCCGGCAATCTTGATTCCAGCTTGTCCTTCCTCCAGCCCAGCGTTTCTCATAATGTACTCTGCATAGAAGTTAGATAAGCAGGGTGACAATATATAGCCTTGAAGTACTCCTTTTCCTATTTGGAACCAGTCTGTTGTTCCGTTTCCATTTCTAACTGTTGCTTCCTGACGTGCACACAGGTTTCTCAAGAGGCAGGTCAGGTGGTCTGTTATTCCCGTCTCTTTCAGAATTTTCCACAGTTTGTTGCGATCCACATAGTCAAAGGCTTTGGCATAGTCAATAAAGCAGAAATAGATGTTTTTCTGGAACTCTCTTGCTTTTTCCATGATCCAGCAGATGTTAGCAATTTGATCTCTGGTTCCTCTGCCTTTTCTAAAACTAGCTTGAATTTCTGAAAGTTCACGGTTCACATATTGCTGAAGCCTGGCTTGGAGAATTTTGAGCATTACTTTGCTAGCATGTGAGATGAGTGCAATTGTGCCGTAGTTTGAGAATTCTTTGGCATTGCCTTTCTTGGGATTGGAATGAAAACTGACTTTTCCAGTCCCATGGCTACTGTTGAGTTTTCCAAACTTGCTGACATATTGAGTGCAGCACTTTCACAGCATCATCTTTCAGGATTTGAAATAGCTCAACTAGAATTCCATCACTTCCACTAGCTTTGTTTGTAGTGATGCTTCCTAAGTCCCAGTTGACTTCACATTCCAGGATGTCTGGCTCTAGGTGAGTGATCACACCATCGTGATTATCTTAGTCATGAAGATCTTTTTTGTACAGTTCTTCTGTGTATTCTTGCCACCTCTTTTTATTATCTTCTGCTTCTGTTAAGTCCATACCATTTCTGTCCTTTATCGAGCCCATCTTTGCATGAAATGTTCCCTTGGTATTTCTAATTTTCTTGAAGAGATTTCTAGTCTTTCCCATTCTGTTGTTTTCCTCTGTTTCTTTGCATTGATCGCTGAGGAAGGCTTTCTTATCTCTTCTTGCTATTCTTTGGAACTCTGCATTCAGATGCTTGTATCTTTCCTTTCCTCTTTTGCTTTTCACTTCTCTTCTTTTCACAGCTATTTGTAAGGCCTCCTCCATTTTGCCTTTTTGCATTTCTTTTTCTTGGGGATGGTCTTGCTTTCTGTCTTCTGTACAATGTCACGAACCTCCATCCATGGTTCATCAGGCACTCTGTCTATCAGATCTAGTCCCTTAAATCTATTTCTCACTTCCCCTATAATCATAAGGAATTTGATTTAGGTCATACGTGAATGGTCTAGTGGTTTTCCCCACTTTCTTTACCATCGGTTTTGAACAATTTGATTATGTTGTGTTTTGGTGTTGTCTTACTTAAGTTTTTATTTTATTTTCTATCTTGGAGTTTGTTGAGCTTCAATAGTGTTCTTTATGCTTATTTTTAAATCAGAAAATTTGAAAAATCATTATTACCACAAATAATTTTCTGTGCCTCACTCTCTCTTTCAGGGACTCAAATCAGATTCCTCTCAAATGAGAGCATATTCAGCTGATTTGATGTTTATGTTTTTTTCTTTGTGTTCCTTTCAATAATTGTTACTGGTATATCTTTAAGTTTACTGCTGTTTTTTTCCAGTGGTCATGTATGGATGTGAGAGTTGGACTGTGAAGAAAGCTGAGTGTTGAGAATTGATGCTTTTGAACTGTGATGTTGGAGAAGACTCTTGAGAGTCCCTTGGACTGCAAGGAGATCCAACCAGTCCATTATGAAGGGGTTCAGCTCTGGGTGTTCTTTGGAAGGAATGATGCTGAAGCTGAAACTCCGGTACTTTGGCCACCCCATGCGAAGAGTTGACTCACTGGAAAAGACTCTGATGCCGGGAGAGATTGGGGGCAGGAGGAGAAGGGGACAACAGAGGATGAGATGTCTGGATGGCATCACTGACTCGATGGACATGAGTCTGAGTGAACTCTGGGAGTTGGTTATGGACAGGGAGGCCTGGCGTGCTGTGATTCATGGAGTCTCAAAGAGTCGGACACGACTGAGCAACTGAAATGAACTGAATGTTTTTTTGCAGGGTTTAATTTTCCATTGATTACATAATGTGTATTTTTATTTTCACACTTTATATTTTCATCTCTAGATGGTGATCTTTTAAAAATATGCATTCTGTATTTCTACATGTTATGTTCAATTCTTTAGCTTTATGAACGTATGCAGTAGAGTTATAATACTTGTTTTATTATCCTTGTCTACTAATTCTGACATCTGTGTCACTTTTGTGTCAGTTTCAAATGATTAAATATTCTCATTATCACAAGTCATGTTTATCTGATTCTTTGCATGCCTTCTAATTTTTGATTGTGGCCAGACATTATGGATATTATTTTATTGGGTGCTGGATTTTTATGTATTTATTTCTATAAATATTTTTGAGCTCTGTTCTAGGATGCAATTTGTATCCTACATTGGAAGCAATGTAATCCCTTCAAGTGTTCATTTTGGGGTCTTTTTCGGTTGGGTTTTGTTTGTTTGTTTTTGGGCAGGACAGAGCAGCACTTGGTCTAGGAATAACTATGACAAACCTAGACAGTGTGTTAAAAAACAGAGACATTACCTTATCAACAAAAGTCCATATAGTCAAAGCTATGGTTTTTCCAACAGCCATGTATGGATGTGAGTGTTGGACCATAAAGGAGGCTGAGCACCAAAGAGCTGATGCTTTTGAACTGTGGTGTTGGAGACTTTTGAGAATCCTTTGGACTGCAAGGAAATCAAACCAGTCCATCCTAAAGGAAATCAATCCTGAATATTCATTGGAAGGACTAACACTGAAGCTGAAGTTCCAATACTTTGACCACCTGATGGGAAAAGCCAACTCATTGGAAAAGAGGCTGATACTGGGAAAGATTGAAGGCAGGAGGAGAAGGAGATAAAAAGGATGAGATGGTTAGATGGAATCACCAACTCAATAGACATGAGTTTGAGCAAACTCCAGGAGTTGGTGGACAGGAAAGCCTGGCATGCTGCAGTCCACGGGGTCACAAAGAGTCGGACACAACTGAGTGACTCAACAACAGTAAGGAACTATTCTCTACTTCTAAGACAGACCCTTCTGAGTATTCCACCCAGGACCTTGTGAATTGTTTTTTGCTTTGTTTTTTCTTCTCTTTTACCACTTTAAGATTCTCTCAATACTGGAGGACCTCAGGATCTCTTTCTTTTGTATTATTCACCTTTATGCTGTTATCATTTGTTCCCATCTATATGCTGTGCTGTGCTTAGTCACTCAGTCATGTTCGGTTCTTTGAAACCCCATGGACTGTAGCTCACCAGGCTCCTCTGTCCATGGGGGTTCTCCAGGCAAGCATACTGGAGGGAGTTGCCATGTCCTCCTCCAAGGGATCTTCCCAACCCAGGGAACGAACCCAAGTTTTCTGCATTGTTTGCAGATTCTTTACCAAATTTATATCTCTAACTTGTATATCTTTTCTAAAATACATATTTGAGATATTCAATATATTGTTTAAAATGGTACTTTAAGCATAATAATTAAGACAATATATTCAAATCTGAATCATGATCCTCTTTTTTCTTCTCAGAAATCTGTTGGTCTTGAAATCTTTCTCATCTCAATTGATGGTAACACCATCCTTCCACTTTCTTATGCTCAGAACCATGGAGAAATCCTTGAATCAGTTTTTCTGTTATACCCTCTAATGCTTTAACAAATCTGCTGATTTTGTTTTCAAACTATATACAAAAACTATTTTTCTTCACTTCCTTTGCAATCAATATTATCTCATACCCTTGATATTATCTACTTAAAGACTCATTGTTATCTGTATATAATGTAAGACAACTTCCTTAAACAGAAATGTTACAAATGAATTAATTTTAATGGAAAGCATGTATCACAATGAAATCCACAAATAAATTTAAAAGTACAGAGCACCCACAAAAGCTATATATCTTAAGATTCAAGGATTTGACAAATTATTTCCTCAAACAATTTGAATAAGCATTTTATTTTGAAATAATTTTAGATTTACAGGAAATTTATAAAGATTGTTTGGATTATGCATTTGCACTGCTGCTGCTGCTGCTGCTGCTGCGTCACTTCAGTCGTGTCCAACTCTGTGCGACCCCATAGACAGCAGCCCACCAGGCTCCCCTGTCCCTGGGATTCTCCAGGCAAGAACACTGGAGTGGGTTGCTGTTTCGTTCTCCAATGTATGAAAGTGAAAAGTGAAAATGAAGTCGCTCAGTCATGTCTGACTCTTAGTGACCCCATGGACTGCAGCCCACCAGGCTCCTCCATCCATGGGATTTTCCAGGCAAGAGTACTGGAGTGGGTTGCCATTGTCTTCCCCGCATTTACACTACTTACCCACTTTTAGTCTCTCCTAATGTTATCATTTTACACTATCATCTTACATTTGTCAAAACTAAGAGACTGGCAATCCTATATTACTCTTTAACTATACTCCAGTTGTTATTTGAATTTCTCCAATTTTTACATTTTTCATCTTGCTTCTGTTCTAAGACCCAAATCAGAACTCTACATTTTGTTGTCATGTCTCCTGGTTTTATCTGCTCTGTGACATTTTCTTGGTCTTTCCCAGTTTTTCATTACCTTAATGGTTTGGAACTATACTGGTCAAGTATTTTATAGAATATTCCTCAAGTGTGGCTTATCTGATATAGTCTCAGAATGAGGTTATGAGTTTTGGGAAGAAACACCATAGAGGTAATGCCTTTCTTATCATATCACATCAGAGAGTACATGACATTCACATGATGTCATTGATAATATAAATCAATATATCTACAGGATTCTGCACTACAAAATTACTATTTTTTTTTCCTTTTTATACCCTATTCTTTGGAAGTGAGTCACTAAGTCCAATCCACCCTCAATAGTACATCAACATTCTGTAAGGAAGATTTGTCTATTCACCTCCATTAATTTATTTTGTCATTTATTTGTATCATTATGGACATTGTTATACTTATTTTATACTTTGGCCTATAATTCAGTATTATATTATTGTTCAAATTGTTCTAGCTTTGGTCATTGAGAGCTCTTTAAGCTTGCCTTCTATGTCCATTTGATTTTTGGCCACTTCTTTTCTAATATTTCAGATATTTTACTTTCAAAGAATAAACAAAAATAACAGCTGAAAAATATTCAGGTTTTTCTAACACTATGCCCTTTATGAAAGCAGAACATTTGTCATTGGTTTCAATTACTTACTACAGCAAAGATGCCTGGGGATAGCTATTTAATTGGGTTAAGATGCTCTGTTAAAGTGTTTCTTTTCAGTCTAGCTCAAGACTGTCTGATGCCTCTGAATTTCCCAAGGCCAATCTACATAATTTCTTTGGATTCCTTACTCTTTTATAGATACCACTGGTATACAGCAGAACACAAGCAAATATATCTAAACATGCCCTTTCTTACATTACTGTATATATCTATCTTGACAATTTTTTATATTTAGTTGTACTATTCTTCAGGCAAGCTATAATTTTCCAAAACATTTTCTTTTAGCCAATCATAGATAGATAGAAAATGAGACACATATAAAAGATAAGTTATATGTTACAATGGTTGATGGGAAACTCTAAAGTGAATTAGAAAATAAAAGCACATATGGTCAATAGTTTTACATTTGTATCTTTTCTAATGTTCTTTGGTTCATAATATATGAAGATCATTAGGAGCCAAATCTTGACTGTGTGTGTGTGTGTGTGTGTGTGTGTGTGTGTGTGTGTGTGTATGCCTTCCGATGCAGGAGAAGCTGGTTCAACCCAGCTGGGAAGTTCACCCAGAGAAGGAAATGGCAGCCCATTCTAGCATTCTTGCTTGAAAAATCCCATGGACAGAGGAGCTTGGTGGGCTACAGTCCATGGGATCACAAAGAGTTAGATATGACTTAGCAGCTAAACAACAAAAACAATATGTATGCATATATTTATGTTGCTTTACCCATATATATATATATTTATATATATATATATATGTAGTGAAGTCTCTCAGTCATGTCTGACTCCTTGCGACCCCCATGGACTGTAGCCTACCAGTCTCCTCAGTCCATGGGATTTTCCAGGCAAGAATACTGGAGTGGGTTGCCATTTCCTTCTCAAGGAAATATGTATATATAATATATATGTATATATAAATATATATGTGTATATATATACATAACACAAATATGGATTTGTAATATGAAAGTTTTACATGGGTAAAATCTCTTGCATAGTGACTCAGAAAATAGGATATAATATTTAATATTAAAGTGAGGTAAGAAATCAATATTGGCCACAGTCATTATATATATTTATTATTTTTATATATACTTAGAAAGTTTTCCATTAAATTGTATAGTTACCCATATTAACATCACACAACACATTTTCAGAATAGACCTTTGTCCCATACCATTTTATTTAGTCAAATACTTTGGTTAATATTAACATTAACCAATTCCAGATGTCAACAATTAAGTTCAATGCAACAAAAACATTTAGTCAGGCACTTTCCTCAGACTGAGAATAAGAAGACTTTACATAAACATGTGTAGTGGATTTTGAGTCTATCTTAAGATAAAATAGTTGTGTTTAGTGACTAAACATATCATTACACAGATGCCTGATCCTCTTTTGCAGCTGTTCTTGCTGTTTTGGGTCTACATAGCCCCTCTGCTTGTCTTTCTTGTGGCTCTCACTTAGTGCTGCATTATTTGGGGGGAAATCTGCAGATAAGGGGTTCTGGCTGATTTTGTAATGTGCCTGCAGAAAGCTAAGCTTGCATTGTAATGAGGTCAGATTTCATTTCTAAGCAAGGTCACACTCCCTGGTTGGTAGAACTCCAAGGAAAATCAAAGTGCTGACAGAAACATCTAAAAGGTGGTGATTCAGTAGGTGGCACTCTTTCCTCCCTGCAAATCCTGTTGTCAAAGCTCAGGTTCAGTTTGCCTTTGAGTCGATTTACATGCCTTCTTTTGACCATTAGGGAGTCTAGTATAGAACAGTTTATTTGGGGAGTGGTGGGAAGGCGATGTTGGCTTGTAGTTTTCCTCAGGAAACAAGGATTTGCCTTTAATCTCTGTGTCCTAGATATACACATGACCTCTGTAATTTTGTTTTGCTTCACCCAGAATTTTATCTTTAAGGGCTGGGATAACTGTACAGGCATATATGATGCTGAAAACCTTTATTCTGCTAGGAAAACATTTTCTTATCTGCATATGAGTTTTCTATTTTCTGATTATTTATGAAATTCTCACTTAGTTCCCAGAGTTGCATAGACCACAAAATTAGGTTGCCTTGTAGAAGCTTCAGATTTTAATGACTACCGAAAGCTACTATACAAATACTGATTTCCTTGCTCTTTCTTCATGAGTTTGAGACAGCACTTTTAGCTTTTATTAAACTGAATGTCAACTAGGATCCAGAAGATAGATTTATTAATGAATTAGACATCTTTCCAAAACTCTTCTTTCCTCAAATGTAAAAATAAAACCAAAACTGAAGCTGATACTTTTCCACAATAAAAGTCAGATCGGTGCACGTTTATCCCCCGCTTTATATAGAACATGCTGAAACTTTGAGAAACCATTCATAATGTCTAATTTAGACTGAAGACTAGTGATGGAGAAATTAGAACTCCCTCCTTATCCAGTAACACAAAGAAAGTGCTTGACAAGACACATAGAAATAATCTGAGTTAAAAAAAGAAATTGTAGTTTCTCCTATCAGATTATTATTTTCTTTTTAAATGTGTCTTCTTTCTCTTTCTCTGCTTACATTATTACATTATCTCTGCTTGTCATGTTACTTGGTTTTTATTAAAGCGTGTAAAGAATGTCAGGTGTGATTGAACTTGGTACTTGCAAGAGCAAAGGAGTGTAAGTAAATTCATTTGAGGTTCTATTATTTCAACCCAGAGAGTTTGTCTGGGTGTGAGGGTTTGATCTTTACTTAGTCCCCACAGAATGTTGTGAAGTAAAAAAGACTTCACACACATTCACAAGTTCGCATGTACACATATGTGTACACACACACATACATACACACACTGTAGGGTTCCATTGAATCAGATCAACTTGATTAGCTCCAAAGAGCAATAAAAGATACAGATTTCCCAAGAATGTGATAAACCATTTCTTTCCTCTAGCAATGTTGTTTGAACCCCTTAAAGAGTTTTATTTGGACCCCCTCAAATCCTCCCACCAATTAAGTTTTAACACACCAACCATTGCCAACCATAAACTCCAGTCACAAAATTACGTGATCTGCAAATCTCCCTAAACTCCTTTGGCTCCCATTCCTAGAACAATACTGTGCTGTACATAGTATTAATTGTTTCTGATGACAGGGATAATTTTAGAGAGAACTTGGCTGGCTCCTCCGGTCTCCTTATTTGCACTTCTTTGTGGCAAGTTCTGGAAGAAGCCAGGCATAGATGCTGTGAATTCCCCTATAAAGCTAACTCACAGTCCTGAGGTAATACCCCTGCCTGGGAATCCTGCATTTTTTACTCTTGTTTAAACAGGTCAGAAAACGCAAAGCCGGCTTAACTGGCATTGTTTGTATTTGACTCGATATAGCTTCAATCATCTTTGGATCTTATGATATAGAGATTTGAACAAATCTTGACCACAAACAAGAAATAACTGCAGGTTCTTATAGCTTGAGAAGATGAAAAAAATCATGTTTATATAGTGAGACACAACATCATATCAGAGTGTATTGAATGATCACTTCCATGCTCCCTTGAACTTTCCTTTCTAGCAAATCTTCACTTATGTTTCAAGCTTTTGTACATTCTTTCCTTTCTCACCAAAATGCTTTCCCAAACTCCTCCCTAATCCGCTTTCCTACCAGCAAACTTTTATTCCTCTTTCAAAATCCAGGGCAGACATCAACTCATTAGAGAAGATTTAGTTTACTCCCCACCAAGGCAACTGAGTTCATCTCTTTATTCCCTGATCAACGACTGGGCTTCATTAATTGAGTCTCCAGGGCCATAAAAATCCACACTACTAGAGGATGGTGATTAACACTGTCTTCTGTAAAGATGGCGCCTTTGAAGTTGTACAAAGAGGCAGAACTTGCCTAGAAACTACCACAATGCCTGCCTCATAGAACCTACTCAATAGAGGTTGCTTGAATTGAATTTGTCTAACTTAAAACCAAGAATTTCAGTCATGAATATGCTGGAGTTGAAATAAACTTCAAATGTCATTTGGTTCAAACCACTCAACCTATAGATGAGTGAAAGACCTTCAAATCTATGAACTGACTAATTTTTGCACTGCTAGTTGGTGGCAGATTGACTTGAATTAGAACCCAGTTCTTATGAAGTCATCCTTTTTGCCGCAGTGGACTGCCTCACAAATCGCTAAAATAAAAAAGTTGTTCTTCCAACGGGGCATATTGATAGTATAAAATCCCACCCTTGGAAAGCATCCCCATTGGGAGATTCACATTTCTTCCAGTGTGTTGGATGACTGTGGCTCTAATTAAATTGAGCAGTCTCTTCGTCCATTTTTTGTTCTTGGGTTGAATAGGGTTTTGCTCTCCTTTCCTTGTAAGATCACAGAGTTCTTCATAGGTACTGATTAGGCCTCATGACACTCTCTGTGGAAATGATATTATTATTATTATGACTAAAATGGTACTGAAGACGTTTAAGGTGTTAACCTAAAACTGAAGAAAAGGCAAGTAGTCCATCCCAGGTTCCTAGTACTGGAAACACTCCAGTACCAAGAAACTTGACAATGTGGCCTGAGGCAAACTGAAGAAGCAGAATAACAATCTAATAAGGATACATTTGCTCATATTTAATAATTATATCAAGTAAAGAGTGATGATTTTCCTAAGAAATATACATATCTGGATGGAATTCAAAAGGTAGTGTTGTGACCGAGGAAAATCCAACCTCCTCTTTCTCAGAAACCTTGTAGGCAAGGTCACTCATGGAAGACTTGACTACAATGTGTGGGGAAACTGGAATTTTATAAAATATGTAACAGAATTTATGGAGAAAGAAAGATAGGTTAAGCAGACTCAACTCTAACCTGTCAAAACTTTGCAGGAGAATTTGTCCAGCAGGTATGAGAAATGTTAGAGTGAAGACTCAGAAAAGAGGTCTGAATGGAAGAGGGTACCTGAAAATTCACTCACAACAAGACAGGACCCATGACATTATATCATGTCTAAGAAGGAAAAAGGGCAGAGGAAGGAAAGCAGAGAAAGCTGCGGATGGATCTTTAATCTTCTAATAACTAACACTGACCTTTGCTGGTGCATTATATCTTTAAAGAAAAAGTTATGATATATATTTGTATTATCTATTCAGTTCAGTTCAGTTCAGTCGCTCAGTCGTGTCCGACTCTTTGTGACCCCATGAATCGCAGCACGCCACGCCTCCCTGTCCATCACCATTTCCTGGAGTTCACTCAGACTCATGGCCATTGAGTCCGTGATGCCATCGAGCCATCTCATCCTGGGTTGTCCCCTTCTCCTCCTGCCCCCAATCTCTCCCAGCATCAGAGTCTTTTCCAATGAGTTAACTCTTCACATGAGGTGGCCAAAGTACTGGAGCTTCAGCTTTAGCATCATTCCTTCCAAAGAAATCCCAGGGTTGATCTCATTCAGAATGGACTGGTTGGATCTCCTTGCAGTCCAAGGCACCCTCAAGAGCCTTCTCCAACACCACAGTTCAAACGCATCAATTCTTCGGTGCTCAGCCTTCTTCACAGTCCAACTCTCACATCCATACATGACCACAGGAAAAACCATAGCCTTGACTAGACGGACCTTAGTTGGTAAAGTAATGTCTCTGCTTTTGAAATGTTTGTCTCATATTTTATAATTTACAAAGTTGGTCTTTCAACACTTTCCTATGAGGAAAGAATCCATTCTTCCCATTTTGCAGAAAAATAAGTTTAATGTATTATGCATTTGCTATCACATGGGCAAATAGCAAAAACCATGCTTTCTGACACCTGTTGCTATTCTCATTTCAAACACTGTTTATTAACATCTTATTTTTAACACCAATTCTCATTTTCTCCTACATTCTTTCCCTAAAAAGTTTTCATTCCTGTGGAAGGCAAAATGGATGATTTTTTTATCATGGATGATTTCGAAGAGAACAAATTGAGTTGAAGGGCTGAGATCTTTGCCCAACCCCAAGGAGTATGCATGCACTATGAAAATGGAGACAGAAAATGCAAATTACCTTCTGAGGCACTTTGATAGTGAAACAAAGCAAAATAAGACTTTCTCCACAGGATTGGATAAGACATTTTTCTAACATATAAACGATCTGAGAACTGTTAGGAAAATGATTATATAATGTATTAGAAGAAATGGAAAAATACAAGAAGGAAAAGGAAAAACAGAAGAAGAGAGTCCTTGAGGAGACAGGAGAAAATGGAATCAAGAAGATTAGCTTGGAAAAGGAGGAGGGCCACAGAAGGGAAGATCAAAGTCTACTAAAGGTAGAGAAAAATACAGAATGGTTACACTAGGGTTGTTGACAAACAAAGTTAGAGAGAAGAGAAGAGAAGTCACTAGCCCCAGATACATTCAGACTTTTCCAAAGGAAAAAAAAAAAAGACATAAGGAGTAAGGGAAAACAAGATCTATACTGAATTACAGAAAATGTTTAAAAGGAACTCTTGTAAATGTTACATGACACCAAAGGTGATGAGTAAGACAAATTTCATGTGTGGCGTAGTGGCAAAGAATCCCCTTGCAATGCAGGAGACACAGGCAATACAGGTTTGATCCCTGGATTGGGAAGATCCCCTGGAGAAAGACACGGCAACCCACTTCAGTATTCTTGTTCGGAAAATCCCATGGGCAGAGCAGCGTGGCTACATTTTATGGGGTTGCAAAGAGTTGGACATGACCTAGTGACTAAAATGACAAAACTTTAAAACCGGAGTCTTGGGGTGGTTGAGAATGAATCTAACCCATTGTGTGCAGTCTTTGGCATCCGTTTATCATTCCTTAGTAAAAGGAAGTAGAGTTCTTTGGAGAGATGACTAATTCCAAGGGGAGGAGGTAGGTAAAGATAATGCAAGCCAAACTAGAATATTTTGCTATGCCTGAAAATAAAAAATGCTCAAAAAAAAAAAAATGGACATGTAACAGTACAAAGAAAGCAGATTGAAGTGGCTCCCAGAAGGCAAATCTGAAACAGTTTGAGCATCAGCATAAATGATGTTATAATCCATTGAATAAAACAAGAATACCCAAACCCATACTGATCATAAATGAATTAAACATTTAGGGAGAGGGTGAAACAAAATGTTAAATATACAAAAAAAATAAAATAGCAAAATCGCCATTGTGCAATCACCATAATAATAATGGAATCAAACAGAAATCAATAATGGGAGCCTATCACAATGTGGGAAAATTTTCTGAGAAACATAATATTTACCAGGTCTTAAATTGTCTTCCCACAAATTATTGGTTAATTACAGGGAAAGTAGTGACTAAGTGGGGAAACATGATAGTCATCACTTTAACTAAGAAATCAGTTAAAATTACCCAAAATGGGACAAACAGATTGACATTCTGTGTCTCCTAATGTGATGCTCTGAGGACACATAATTACATCTGTGGCGTTTCTGCTTGAAAATGCACACCTTAAATCTAATCATTAGAAAGCATTAGACACACCATATTGAGGAAGATTCTACAACATAACTGCTCTGTATTCTTCAAAACCATTGATATGATGAAAGACAAAGAAAGGATAAGAACCAGTTCCAGATGAAAGAAGACTAAAGAAATATGACAAGTCAATTAAATAGATGTGCTTGCATTGAATCCTGATTCAGGAAAAAAAAAGTCTATGAAGCACCAATTGGAAAAATTTGAAGACTAGCTGTAAATAAGAGTATTTATTAATATTTAGTTTCCTGACTTTAACAACTTTACCATTATTACATAAAAGTGATTTTGTTCTTAGGAAGTATAAACTAAAGCTTTCAGAGGGGAGAGGTTTGATGAGTGTAATTTGCTCTCAGGTGGATCAGGAAAAAAAAAAAAAGCTAGAATACTTATATCAAGAGGGAGAAAATGATTTAAAGCAGATGTGGCAAAATGTTAGCAATGTGTAAATCAGGGAGAAGGGAGTATGAGGTTCTTCACGCACTTTTTGAAATTTTCCTGAAAGTATGAAATTATTTCAGAGTGAAAATGAGAAAATAATAGCATTTGCCACCAAACTAGTACAGTAAGCCCTCTACATATGAACCGTCAAGTTGCGAAGTTTCAAAGAGGTAAATGTGTGTTCACATGTCCAGTCGCGTAAGTTAGCCATCAACGTCAAATGTGAATAAAACGGCAGCTTGCCTTCCATTTCCTTTTGCTGATGATCCTTCAGTTCTACCATCTCCTACCTCCTCTCCCTCCTCTAGTCAGTAACACTTCTTACCTGCTCTCTCAAAGCTAGCCCTGTACGCCAGCTGTTGTACTATACTACTGTACTTTTCAAGGTACTGTACTGTAAGATTAAAAATATTCTCTTCATTGTGTTCATTTCTTATGTATTGTTTATGTGAAAAGTATGATAAACTTATTATAGTACTAATAGGCGATTGTGTTAGTTGTGTACGTGGCTAACTTTATTGGGCTTACAAAAAAATTGGACTTATGAATGCTCTCGGAAGAGAACTCATTTGTACTCCCAGACTTACTGTAAAAAATGAGCACCTATCAGACATCAGGGAGAAGTACTAGAAATCCAGAGCGCTAAGACACAATTTCTGGTCTCGAGTGGTTCCCAGTTCACAGCAAGGGACAGAGGGACCAGCACTCAAGACCCTGGAGTCAGTGCTGGGTTGAGGAGAGAAGTGCAATGGGTTTGCACACAACCCTTCAGCTGGAAAGTGAGGTCAGAAAGTAGGTTGGTTCATTTCACGTATCTATCAAAACTTTCAAAGAGCCTCCCAGTGCTTACCAAAATAAACAAAAAAGCCTTCATTGTTTTAGCTCAGTGGGTTTATCTACTCTGGCAAACTCAGCTGAATTGTCCTGGCTGCCTCTCAGATACCTTCTGAGGCCATGGCACGTACTGAGGTACAGCAGCAGCGCCTGGCACGGCACTGTGGATCTGGGATCACTGTCCATTATTAGTTTGCTAGGGCTGCTTTAACAAAGTATCACAAACACTGTGGCAGAAACAACAGAAATCTGTTGTCTCACAGTTCTGGAAGCTGGCAGTCTGAAATTATGGTGTGAAGAGGTTTGGTTCCATCTAAGGGCGATGAGGGAAAATCTGTTCCGTACCACTCTGCTAGCTTCTGCTGGTTTGCTGGCAATCTTTGATGTTCATAGCTTGTAGATCAGATATCATGCTGATCTCTGTCTTTATATTCACCTGGCATTCTTCCTGTCTGTGTTTGTCTCTGTGTCTAAATTTCCCCTTTTTATACCGAATCAGTCATATTGAAGGAGGGCACACCTTCACGCCCTCAACTCTTCTTGATCACTGGCAAAGACACTATCTCCAAATAAGGTCACAAACACAAGTACATAGGGGTTCAGTTTTAACATCTTTTGAGGGGACATAATTCAATTCATAACACTGCCTTACCATGACATTTACAGCTCTCAAAGAATTTCTCCCAAACTATCTTTTCAATCTTATTTCCTATTCCTCCCTATAAAAACACCTATTCTGGATAAACTGCTATAAATGCCCTTAGAATACTTTGCCCCTAGATCTGATCATGGCTAACACATTCTTCTTCCAGCCTGATTGTTACACATTGAGTTACTCCCCTAACACATCATGTGACTTGGTTCTCTTTGAGGAATTTTTATTTTGATATAATTTATGTGTTTACTTATTTATAGTCTATCTCTTGCCACTAGGTTGTATGCTATGTGAAGGCGAGCATTCTGCCTGTCAGGGTGACTACCATAGCCTCACTGCCAAGTTCAGTGTCTGGCACGTAGTAGGTGCTGAGTATTAATATATCTGCAAGTGTAATGAAGACGGACCATTTCAGTCTCTGTTATATATCTTTTTCTTACTTTGGCCAGTCCTGCTTCATTAACCCAATGTAGGCATTCTAGATTTTAAGTAAGTATATAGACTGGAGAGACATAAATGACAATAACAAGAGATTCATCAGAACCAACAAAATGTCCAAAGAAAGAATAGCACTTCTATTAGACAGAGGCAAACCAAATGAGCCTCTTTCCATGACTACAAATAGTAAAGAAAAAATTCAGTTGGAACTAAATTATAAATGTGAATATAGTAAAACAAGGAAACCACCACCACCAACAAACTCTCTAACGTGGAAAAATACTTCAAAGCACATGAAAGCTTATAGATCTACCTTGTTGTACTCACAATGCCAACGTTGGAAAGAACAGTGACAGAAAATATTTAACTTTGGATTATTTTGTTGTTGTTTTGTTGCCCAACCTGCTTTTGAACAACTTTCTTTTTTTTTCCATGTGCATTCAGCCTTAGTGCTGTCGTGTATATGTGTGTGGTTTGGGGTTCGTTTTTCTGTTTGTTGGTTTGGCTTTTTTTTCTTACCAAGGACATACAAAAGCAACTTATTAAATCATTAAATGATAGCAATTGTTACTGTTTATTAGTATTTGTCTTCACAATATATGTGTATATGTGGGAGGTGGAAAAGGAACACCATTTTAAACATGAGAAAATGCATAAAGGTATCTAAGGTTAGACAGGGCAAGAGTGAGAGTCCAAAGAGCACCTTCTTTCCCTGTCTACAACGTCTCTTTAGATTTGTTCGTTCAGTCACAATCCAGAGCCAAACTCTTTGGGGACACAGCGCCTAGGGTCCCGTTTCACCTGTCTCTCTCAGACTCTCACTGCCAAGCTGTAAGGTTAACTGGTGTGACTCAGCTGCCTGCTGTACTGCCAGTTGATAGAGTCACATGGCCAATCCCTCACAGGCAAGGAATGTCACCATTCTTAGGTTAATCACCTGTGTGTGGGCATAGCAAAAGGGCCCCAAAGGTAAAACTGCAGTCACACTGGCATAATTACTCAGCTGTTCTGTCCATGCGCTGTATAGCAAAAGACAGTGGGACACCAAAAAGCAGAACTGACGTGACACAGAAAAACAAGCACGGTGGGAAATGCATCCTAAGAGGACAAAGACAAAACACTTGACTTGAGTCCGATTTTCAGGCAGACTGCTCATCAAAAGTGGCCATATTCGTTGTTACACAGAGGTGGAATATATTTTAGCTTTGGTGTGTTTGTGTAAAAAGTAGATGGTGGACTGTCCCGGATTACAAACTTGAGAATATGCTAAGCTCCTTTCTAGGGAAAAAAGGATAATGCACGTCCCTTCCGCAAAACAAGACATCCATGGTTGAATATAAGCTACATGGGCAACAACATATTTATCATCCCCTCCCTGCCATCCATTTGCATCTCTCCTCTTAGCTTCTTGGTGGCCTTTTGCATAATGGTGAGCATTGCATCGTTTACACATTTGAAACAGAAATATATACTTTTTTAACATGCAAGTCTAATGGTTCCATTTGACAAAAGAAACCCCAGTGATCTATATTGCCTCTTAAATTGATCCAACATATTCTAGTATTCAGGCTGAGTTGCTTGCTAATAATATCTTACCAGAAAATGGAAACACAATAGCATTAGTAAATCAAACCAAAGGTGTGATTAAATGCGGGCTGAATATCAGGCATTTGTTTCGGTTCCACCAGCCTGACTCCATCACAGCCCCACTGGGGAGGACATTGTGTCATTTGCATGCTACAGCAAGGTGCATTATACAAATCATCCTAAATTATTGACCGCTGTGAGGAAACTGGCTGCTGGAATATAGCGTTCGTATATCAAAGGCAATCCCCGCCCTGTGAGGACACGCCTTGATTTCTTTTTTAAGATGATACACTTTGTTGCCTTATAGTACTTGCCCTTCCCCAATCTAATCCTACTAACTTCCCTTCGGACTTTTTGAGGTTTAGCCACCATGGCAAACTGGCAGTAACTACTTGCTTAGCAACATTTATGCTTTCTGCATCTTTCTCAACACTATAGGCATTTCTCTATCACCCCCTTCCACAGAGTTCTGGGTTTTAAAACTAGTTTTTATTCTGATCTATAGCTTGAAATCACGCAAGATCCAGTCATCTTTTTGTGCTTGTTATCTTGGTATGAAGGATCATTCCCCCTCTTTTCACTTTTGAGTTTTGACTGGTTGGGTCAAGGATGCATCTGAATTCCGTGCTGCTGTGTTCTATTGAACCCCTCTCCATCAGTGATCCATCCATATGCAAAGTGTCTGGACTTTCAGAAATGACACAAGAAATCCAGGTGCAGGTCTCGAAGTTTGAGAACTCATCATTTCTTTCTGTGGCAGAGTACCCTCCGATTCTTCCTGAGGATCCCTGTTTCAGAGTCTCACAGAAAGTCTGGATTCAGGGGGTAAATCATTTACTGACTGGGGTAAAATATATCTGCTTATTCATTTGTTCATCATATATGTTTTGAGGTATGAAAAAATGTCCAGACATGTTTTAAGTGGCCAGTGCCAAAAGTTGATATAATTGTAATCCTGTGTCTATGACCAGTTGTTATCCTGCAAACATGACCATCTCAATTTATTTGTTTAATTATTTTAGCTAAATAATAAGAAGATGACTAGCACTCATGCTGAACCCATCACCTGTTTCCTTGTGTCTACCAATTTGCTTGGACCTAACCCTTTCCCTTCTGCTTCCACAAGGCAATGACTACCTACAAAATTGTATTTCCTTGCTTTTTAAAATCATTTTTAAACAAAATATTGTTTAGTTTTGTTTTTGAATTTTGTAAAAAGAGCACCATATGCTCTTCCAGGATGTCATTTTTTTTCACTTAGAATTATGTTACTGAGGTTTATTTTTCTAGCTGCACGTACAGTTGATTCTCATTATTTGCCATACTTATGTTCTGTTAAGTCACTCTGAATACTGAATTAGCCAATATGGAATGATTGCTCCTAGCAGAAATACAGAGTTCAGTTTTTAGGAGCCTTTGGTTACAACATTTTTGTTAACTGATTAATATCTAATCTTGTTTTGTATTTATTTTTGTTTTATGACAGCTATTTAACATATCCTGCTGATTCTTTAACACTGACCTCAGAGCCAACAGGACCATAACTCATGCCTGGTCAAAGCTTATATAAAATATGCATTTTCTCTGTAAGTCATACAACCACCTTCTTGCACTTAGGACCATTTGTAAGAACTTTGACAGCTATACTTGGAGGCCTTTTAAACAGCAAAATCATCAAAAGATGTACAAAAGTGAGAAAACTATGGCATGGAACAGACTGTGAAAAGGATATACATTTCCAGAATGAGAACTGAAACAAGAAGGCAGAGTATTTTGTGTATCAGGCAACTCAAATTTCTTACTCTATGTGTCCAAAAGTGACCCCAAAAGTGCCACTTGTATTTGTTTTGGGGCTAGACAGACAAATTTTAGCAAGGTGGGAACGTGCAATTATTGAATCAGAGAATAACAAAGGTTGGCTGCGGTTATCTTTCAGCCATTTTTATTGCTGTATAATACTTCATCTTGTAAATATAACCCCATTTTAAAGAACTACCCTTTTGTTAATGAACATTTGAGATTTTAGTAAGATATTTTTAAATAAGTTTAAAGTTTTCCTTCCTTGTACATGAATTGATCATGCTATTTAAATGATTGTGCAGTGGAAAGTACTGTTTTCATGTAAATACAATATTCTGTACTTATATGGCAAAATGCTGACAGCTATCTGATATCAGTCTAATTATTTAATATGTGTATTTAACACTTGACTTTGTAACAAAAACAGAGATGCCTTAGATGCAGTGTAACCCTTATCATAGTTTTTTAAGATAAATGTGTATTCTATGTTAAAAATATGTGTGTGCACTGTGATAAACTCTGAAAACAGAATTAAAAGGATGATCATTGTCCTCCATGATTTCCAAGTCTGTGACAGGTGACATAAAATTATAAATAGTAGTATAAATAGCCAAAGTAGAATAGGGACTCCAAAATTGAGTACCAAGAATGTTGATCTCTGCATCAAACTATCAGATAGAGCTTCCAGGAGGAGGTGGAGATGATGTTGATATTTGAAACATGATGATATCTACAGCAGGATCCTTTCATGACACTTTCCAATGGAAAATTTGCAAAATATCTGGGCCTCATTATTTCTTGTCTTATTTGAAATACAGAGAGACTAGGTTTGGTCTTTACACATGATCTTTTCCCTCAGTTTCATATAGTCTTCTCTGTTTACGGTAAATAAGGGCTTTGTATGCTGTGAGCTGGTTTTAGCTGTGATATGTTTTGATGAAATAGAATTTATCCTCCACTCTCCTGCCGTAATCTTTGGTTACATGTGTATTCCATTTGTGCTACTTCAGAATTTCATGTTTCAAACATGATTGGCCCCTCTTGTCTGAATAGTGTCAATTCCTCTTCACAGGCACCCAAACCTTGTCAGTATGAGCTAATGCTTTCAATGTGCAGTTCTCAAACCAACCCTTGTTAGAAAAAAATCATTCTTCACCCTCATGCTATCGTTTCCCTGGTGGCTCAACGGTAAAGAATTCGCCTGCTAATACAGGAGAGTTGGGTTTGATCCCTGGGTCAGGAAGATCCCCTGGAGAAGGGGATGGCAACCCACTCCAGCATTCTTGCCTGGAAAATCCCATGGACAGAGGAGCCTGGCAGGCTACAGTCCATGGGGTCGCGGTCACAAAAGTCGGATGCAGCTAAATAAAACCGTCATCCCAGACCTAACGAGTCAGAACTTCCTAGGGTGGGTTCCTATGGTCTGCGGTTAAAGAAATCTTTCAGATGATTCCAGCGCATACTCAAGTTTGAAAACAAGTGCAAAAGGGTATCTTTATTGATTTAACCTGTCCCTAAACATCAGATTTTGTCAGGACTGTGAATTGATCAAAGAATGTTTTCTGGCTGTATCTGAAATAAGGACTTAGGGTAAGAATTAAGAAAGAAAGTGATCAGAAGATTCTAAGTTGTAAATGACAAGAGGTAGGGTGTAAATGCATTACACCGGTTAGAATTGAGAAAGCACTTAAACAAATGAAGAAATATCCCATTGTAGCCAAACCCACATGTCAGTACCTGGAAGCAGCACTTAAGTCTGTTTCTTTAGATCTACCCAAATGGATTTATAGATCCATGGTACAAGTGTCTATGCTCATTCTATATAAAATATGATCCACCATTCAGCAATAGTGAAGTCATCCGGGAACTTGAACAACTAAAGAATCTCGGCACTCTATCCCAGACTCATTGAATGAAATCTGCTTCAAATAAAATCCCCAAATGACCAGTTGCCCATGAAGTTTTGAGAAGCGTTGGTCTAATCTTTTGCGCAGTGGGATATGGTGCATATTGCTTCTTAATTTTGAGTTGATGAAAGAATGGATAAAACTGCCATAAGTCATGTGGCCTTTAGATATTAGACAGAAACACAGTTAGCAAAAGTAAGCACTTGTCTAGCACCTGTATACTGAGCCTCATTTACACATGTTGTTTTTCAGTTATTGAGTCATGTCTGACTTTTTGCGGCCCCATGGACTGCAGAACACCATGTATATATACAATGGAATATTACTCAGTCATAAAAAGAGCAAAATAATGCCATTTTCAGCAGCATGGGTGGACCTAGAAATTGTTGTACTGAGTCAAGTAAGTCAGACAAAAAAAGACAAATACCATGATATTGCTTATATGTAGAATCTAAACATGGTACAAATGAACTTATTTACAAAACAGAAATAGAGTCACAGATGTTAAAAAAAAAAAAAAAGCAAACTTATGGTTACCGGGGGGAAAGAAGGAGGAGGGATAAATTGGGAAATTGGGATGGACATATACACACTGCTATATATGAAACAGATAAGTAATAAGGATCTACTGTATAGTACAGGGAATTCTACTTAATACTCTGAAATGAACTACACAGGAAAATAATCTTTAAAAAAGAGTGTATATATATATATATATATGCATGTATGTACATGTATAACAGATTCACTTTGGTGTACAGCAGAAACACAATATTGTAAATCAACTGTATGCCAATAAAAATTTAAATAAATAAATAGCTAGATATGTTAGATACATTGATTCATTTAAGCCTTATAGCAACCCTATAAAGTAGGTATTGCTATATCCACATTTTATACATAGAAGTTGGGTCACTTATTCAAGGATATTTATTTAATAAGGGAGAGAATTACATTCTAAATTTCACTGATTTGGCCCTTCACCTTGTAATATTCCTAAGACTCTCTCCAGTGATTCTCAAATAAACAGAGAGCTACAATGCACTTGATTAGATTAAGCAGTTGTGCTGGTTTTCTAGAATCTCACAACCAGACTATGGACAATGGGACAGTTTATGTCCAGCTGGAATCTTTTCCCCACAATCTTCATTATTTCTTTTAGAGAGAGACTTCTGGACTCTTAGGCTCCCTAAGTTTCCTGACAGTTAAATCTAGGATAAAGACCTGGGCCCGTTATGGATCAGCTGATTCTGGGTTCTCTTGGTGTCTCCCTATCTAGAAAGAAACTTTATCTCTTTCAAATAAACCCATAGAGAAGGGTTTGTCTCTATTTTTTAACACCTAGGGTTTTCTAGCCTTACTCAGTACAGAGGGTTAAATTCTGCATCTTAGGAAACACGTTCTTGCTAGACATCTGAACTGCCTCCTTCAATCTACCCATTGTCACCAATTAACAAAGATAGTTTGGTCTATACTTCATTTAATATAGCTGATGTCTTAGTATGTTTTGGAATCAAGCATGGATTCTTTTCCCTCTTCAAAACCATTAGGATGCACACACCAAGGGAAGCAAGACTGCCTTTTCAGAACTTTCATAGCAAAATTACTCAATAACTATAATAGCCATAAGTATAATCTAATTAAACTGCCTCCATACAATGAAGAATTTAGACTTCTGTGACATTGTACAAGCTCTACATTGTCCATTTGGAAAAGTCTTGCTCCTCTTTTGAGATAAACTCACCTCTCCAGAAGATCCCTTTGTCCTATAGCTTTCCATGGCCTCTCCAGAGATCACTTGTTTTCGCTTATCCTCTTCTTCTCAATGACCTTTCTGGATACCTGTATTATAATATTCACTCCCAGGGAAAAAGGCCGTGAGGACAGGGGCTACTTACTCTTCTTTGAAAATAGCTAATACAGTTATGCCTGGACACAGTAGATGAAATAGATACTCATTCAGTGAGTAAATGGATGAATAGCTTGGACTTGCAAGGTGAACCTATTTTGGAATTAAATGTGGATTAGCGCGATCTTTGCACACAAAATAAGAATTATCATAGAGATTCATAAAGAATAGCTACCAGAGTTGGTTAAAAGCCCAACACCAAATTGAAATATAATTGTGTTATTTTAGAATACTTACAGAAAATATAGTGATTTATAGACTAGAATTTTGGAACAGCATCAGACTGATAAATTTAAGCCTTTTAGCCCAATAAGCACATTCACAGGAGAGAGAATATACAGCTACAGGGACAACAATTCAATCTACCCTTGCTCTGCAGCTTAGTGGGTGTCTTTAGGGAACTTGCAGCTGTGTCCAGGTAACACTTGGCCTCCAGGTGGCTTGATGGGAAGGTACACTTACACACTTGGGAAAAAACAGCTCCCAGGAGAATCTGAGTATTTTCCACAGTTTCTCCTCCTCCTTCTGATCTGTTTTGCCTTGAACTTACACAATCAAGGGAGAGTTGGCTATGCAAAGCCCTTTCTGAATTATCACAAATTTCAAATTGGAAGGATCTGAATTAATGATGTTTTTACCCAACTGCATTCCATTTCAGCTCTTCCAGATAAAATGTGCTATGGAAAATTTGGAGGCAGTCCAGAAGACAGCAACTAAAATGATGAAAGGTTTGATTAATATCCCCTCTGAGGAAAGGCTAAAAGAGTTTATT
The DNA here is from genome assembly GCF_001704415.2 of Capra hircus. Classification (NCBI taxonomy): domain Eukaryota; kingdom Metazoa; phylum Chordata; class Mammalia; order Artiodactyla; family Bovidae; genus Capra; species Capra hircus. The sequence continues at coordinate 43,512,662 of NC_030813.1, forward strand.
TAGCCCACAGAAAGGAAGGCTGAATAAGGAATTAATAACAGTTCTCAAGTATATGAAGAAGTGTGTGAGTGACAAGAAGCAGATTCCCTTTCTTCTAATGAGTCCAGAACAAGAGGAAAATGGCTCGAGACAGGGGAAAACCACGTGTCATCCTTAGAAAGCCTTCCTGGCTCTACAAGACTCGGAACACTGACAGCTTAGGGACTGCTCCAGTGGATGTCTTATGAACAACCTAAACATTTACCTTTTTCCACGGACTCATGTTAAGTCTTGCCTGAATGCAGGTGGCGTAGACTAAGCGACTTCTCGGCGTCCCCTCTAACCTGGTGATTCCGTCTGATGAAAGGTCATTTGCTTGAATTGATTAGAGAGTTAAAATTGCACTGCTGGATCAGTGGATTCGTACTGCAAGAGAGAACCTTTCAGTTCCGAATGGCCAGTTTGAATTTCATCCTGTTGGCAGCAACCCAAAGTTATACCACACTGCCAGCACAGCCAGGCACACTGCACTATCCAAAGGAATAAGCTTTGTTGGCATTGCACTGAGAGTGTTCTATCTTGCCTTTGAAAAAAAATGTTTCAGGGCTGCATGAACAACCAAGCCACAGCATCTTTTAGGTTTACCTCAGGTACTAAAACAGCAAAGCCTCTACAAAAAAGCATTGTGTCAGAGGAAACAAGATGCTCGAGGCTTTAACCCCCAAGGATTCTAAAGGCTCTGAAACAAATATGATAGGATCAGAATAGGGGTTCCTAGAACATGAGTGTCAAAGATATAGGTGAGGGACTTGCAGTCTCCATATTGTCATCTAAAAGACAGGACAGTCACAAACAAGGGATCCTAAAGAGCTACTCTAGTAAACCTTCCTGAGAAATTCAAGTAGTCCCCTAGACCTGAAATCAAGGTGACAGTCTGGACTCCCGTCTTCCTTTCCACAACTCCCTCCCAAATCCATATCCAGTTACTCACCTAGCCCTCGACTTCTTTATTCTAAACATCTCTTGTGCATAGCCCTTTTTACATCTTTATCACTACCCTCTAATGCATCTTCTTTCCAAGCATCAACTATAGCCTTAAAGAAACCTCCTCACTAGTCTTCCTGCCTCTTTCAGCCCGCCAATCACTCTATTCTCAGTAGCCAGAATTTTTAAATTGCAGATCTAATCATATCTCGTACCTGCTTGGGGGTTCTAGATGAGTCTCCTGAATTCCAAAATAAACGTCAGACTCCATCCCAGTGAGACGTGAGACTTTCACAGCCTAACTTCCTTGTGTGAGTGTGTTTGCTTGGTTGTGTCTGACTTTTTGCAACCTCGTGGACTGTAGTCAGCCTGGGTCCTCTGTCCATGGGATTTTGCAGGCAAGAATACTGGAGTGGGTTGCCATTTCCTCCTCCTTTACTTAGCCATATTCATATCCCCTATTGAAAAAGTAACTTCCAATTCTTTCAAAAACTCATGGATTTTCAAACCTGTGTGTATTTCAACACATATTATTTCATTCATGTAAAATGCCTCTTGATTTCCCACCCTAGCTTCCTGCTACATACTTCACACAGATAATTTGTTATCATATTTTCATTAAAGCACCACTTCCAACAGAAAAACTCCTAAATCCCTCAGGGCTATTCCAGTGCTAACACTATATACTTCTACATTCTCCTGACATCGAGTTATTTTAGTGGTCACTTCTGGGTTTTTTTGCCTGCTCAAAATTCATGCCCTCTTTTTCTAATTTTCTTTTCTGAGTGATATGAATTCTTGGGTGGTTTGCCATCCAGAATGCCCTGCTTTCCCCTAGCAAACTGGTGAGTTGAGATAAAGCTAGTCCAACTGAGCTTACTGTCTTGGAAACTGAGATCTTGAGTGGAGAGCCATGGGGATGGAGAATGGTTAGAGCTGATTAACACCAGTGCTGGCGACCTGACAAAACCACTGACTGGCCCCTGACTTTTATCAAGGAGTCCCTCTGGCTCCTCTCCATTTAGAAACCTTAGTTACTCAGATTCCCTTTTAGTACTGTGAGCAACTCCACAGCCTTCACAGAAACTTTAATTAAATTAACTAGAGCTGATTTCTATTGATTACAGCCAAAGACATCCTCACATTTTCAACTCTTCTGAGACTCATCTTTTATTTGTCTCACTCACATTAGAGGCTGTTTTCTCTTAAAGGGCAGGGAGCAGGCATTTCACGTCCTTTTATACTCATCATTTAATATAATGCCTCTCTTATAATAGGTGCTCATAAATAAGTGAATGAATGATTTACCTTATAGAATGAACATGGGCAAGAATCAGTGATTAATACCAGTGTAGTGAAAAGTTACTAATGTCGTTATTCTGGTTTGCATTTTTTGTCAATGATTGGAAGATTTTGATGCCATACATATCATATTTGCAATCAACATTAATTGGGAGGGATAGAAAATATATTAAATGATGAAATCAGGTCCTCAAATGATATAAACAATCTAAAAGGATGAGTTACACATTTAAAAACAGTTTTATTGAGATATAATTCACATACCATAAAATTCATTTCAAATATATCATTCATAGGTTTATAAGGTAATCACAGTGAAGCCATTGCTAAAACCTAGCTCTAGAATATTTTCATCACTCTGAAACAAGACCTCATACTCACTAGCAGTCACTCACTCCCCATCCCCCACTCCAATCCTCAGCTCTAAGCAATCACTAATTTACCATCTGGCTCCACAAATTTGTCTTTTCTGGACATCTCGTATAAATAAAATCATACAATATACTACATGTGTGACTATCCTCTTTCACTTAGTATGATGTTTTCAAGGTTTATCCATGTTGTAGCATGTATTTATACTTCATTCCTATGTTTGCTGAGTAAATAAATATTTCATTACGTGAATAAACCACCTTCTGTATATCCATCCATCAGTAGATAAACATCAGGTTTGTTTTAACTTTTTGATAAGTATAAATAATGCTGCTGTGAACTATGCAAGTGTTGTGTTGCTTTATAAGTTTCTTTTTATTTGGTGTATATTAGAAGTAGAATTGCTAAGTGGTATGGTATACTTATGTTTACCTTTTAAAAACTACCAAACTCTTTGGCAAAGTGACTGCATTCCTACCAAAAATGTGCAATGCTTCCAATGTCTTAGAAAAGTATTCTGCCATTTTTTAAAATCGGGTTGTCTTTTTATTATTAATTTATAAGTGTACTTTATATTCTGGATAAAAGTCTCTTATTGAAAATATGATTTCCAAATTTTTTTTCTCCTGTTCTATGAGTTGTCTTTTCAAACTCTTAATGGTATCAGAACAATTTTTTTAATTCAATTTAGTTTTTATTTGTTTGTGCTTTGGGTACCATGTCCAGTCCAAGGTTACAAAACCTTACTTTTGAGATTTCTTCTGTGAGTTTCATAGTCTTAGCCCTTATATTTAGGTTTATGATCCATTTTGAGTTAATTTTGTGTATATGATGTGAAGTGTGTGTTCAATTTTATTATTTTGCATGTGGGTATCTAGTTGTTTCACATCACTGAAACACTATTCTCTCTCTATTGAATTATCTTGGCACCTCTCTCAGAAATCAATCAAGCAAATGTGCATGGCTTTATTTCTGAATTTTCAATTCTATTTCATTGAACTATATATCTATCCATATGTTAGTACTACACTAAGGTTTGAAACTGGAAAGTGTGAGTTCTTTAACTTTGGTCTTTCAAGATTGTCTGGCTCTTCCAGGTGCCTTGCATTTCTATATGAATTTTTAAGATCAGCTTGTAAACTTCTGTAAAAATAGACAGCTGGGATTTGGATGAGTTATATTTTATATTAATATAATAAATTAGTGAAAGTGAAAGTCACTCAGTCACCTCCGATTCTTTGCAACCCCATGGACTATACAGTCCATGGAATTCTCCAGGCCAGAATACTAGAGTGGGTAGTCTTTCTCTTCTCCAGGGGATCTTCCCAACTGAGGGATCCAACTCAGGTCTCCCACATTGCAGGTGAATTCTTTACCAGCTGAGCTACAAGGGAAGCCCAAGAATACTGAAGTGGGTAGCCTATCCCTTCTCCAGGGGATCTTCCCAACCCGGGAAACCAACTAGGGTCTCCTGGATTGCAGGTGGATGCTTTACCAACTGAGCTATGAGTGAAAGTGAAAGTCGCTCAGTCATGTCTGACTCTTTGTGACCCCTTTGACTATACAGTCCATGGAATTCTCTTAAGACAGAATAGTGGCTTGGGTAGCCTTTCCCTTCTCCAGGGGATCTTCCCAACCCAGGGATCGAACCCAAGTCTCCTGCATTGCAGGCAGATTCTTTACCAGCTGAGCCACAAAGGGAAGCCCATAATAAATTATAATCCATTTCAATACTTAAATGTATCATTAGTGAGTGAGGACAGGGTAACTTAAGGTCCTTGTCAGCTCTGGAATACCAGAAATCTGAAAATTAGCCATGGTAAAGAGAATAAATGTCTAAATCACAAGCACAAAAAATAAATGAATTAATTTAATTCTTGAGGTAAACATTTCCTTTACCCTTTTGCCAGCCCCAAACTTGAAGTCTTTTTTTTTTTAATTTGCCTGTGGTTCATTATTTTTATCACCATCAGACAGTAATATTTATAGCTACTGATGATAGAGTTGTTAGCTCATTATTGTGACTTTAGGTAACTTAAAAGTATAATGATAATTTCTTTTAAAGAAACAAGAAAGTTTCCAATCCTCAGAGGATGGAGTCCATACTCTATTCCACTTTATAGCATTAGCATTAAGTATCCAGTAACTAACATTTAGCACTAGCAGGGGAGAAGGAAATGGCAACCCACTCCAGTATTCTCGCCTGAAGAATCCCAGGGACAGAGGAGCCTGGTGGACTGCCATCCATGGGGTCACACAGAGTTGGACACTTAGAAGCGACTTAGCAGCAGTAGCAGCAGCAGCTAGTAGACTTCAGATTTCCCAGACTAAACCTAATATGTAAAAAGGTTAGTTTACAACAGCACCAAATGACATTCATTTGGTTTTTTCCCCTATAGATTATTGCAATGCCTCTAAATGTGTTTTTTAAGAACCTTTCCCAGTCCTTTACTGACCTTTTCTGAAAAGCCCAGAAAATACTCCCAGATGGCCATCAGGATCATCTTCTTGGTTATGAAGTATCATCTGTCACTTTCCTGCTATTCAGTTCTAGCTCTGTGGAGAGGTGTATGGGCCTTCAAATGCACAGAAATTCCAAAATAGTCTGAACAGCTCTGGGGACAGTTCTGTGCCATCAATGTATAGCTCAGTTCCATTCTCAAAACTACTACTCTATATTCCCTTGAGGTCTTTTGCTTCTCCACACAAATAGTCTTAATAATAGTAGGAAGGACTTTAATACTATTGCTAACAGTAATGATTTATTGATTTTATTTTCTATTAATTCCTTATTTGCATCTTTTAACTAGTTTTTTTTTTTTAGTCAGTTACTTTTATCTTATCTTTTCTCCTTGGCTTGCAGGAGTTTCTTTTACATTCAATATTAATCCTATGTTGTCTTTTGATGTTGGGAGTAATTTTCCCAGTCTACTATCTATCATCAACCTTAACAGTAGTTTCCTTAAGAAGATATTCTTTATTTTTAAGTAGTCACAGTTACCTATTTTTCTTCTTATGTTTTGCTTTTGCTGTCTTGTTTAGGAAGGTCTTTATCATCTCTAGAGACAAATATGTCTCTTATTTTTCATCTAAGAGCTTTATAGATTTTTCTTTCACATTTGAGTGCTTAATTCACATGTGATACAGGGTAGATGGTGTTTTTTAACATTGTGTAAGCAAGGGATAAAGGTTTCTTTTTATTTTCCATAAACTGAACCAGTTTTCCTTCCTCAATGATTTAAATCAAATTGTAATATATAAATGATATTTATTTTAAGCTCTTTTCCCTAGATTTCTGTTTTATCACAATATTTATATATTTTTCTTTCCTCTCCTCTTTTTTTATGATGGCTTTGCAATTCTTTTCAGAAAGAATTTTCTCTTATTGCTATTCTTTTTAATACAGTCTATGTAGAGCTCTCATCTTTCTTTTAAATTTGGAATAATGTTTCAGTTTTGTAAAAATATTAAGTTGAATTTTTTAGGATTATATTAAATCAATTGATAAAATTTGGAACTGACCCTTTAGACATGAATTTCAGTCACCCAATAGCATACACCAATCTTTCTACATGATTTAGAATTTTTCTTTTAGGTCAATTAATAACTTTAAATTTTTGCTTTGTAAAAGTATTTTGCATTTTTTGTCAGATTATTCTGGATATATTTCATTGCGTTTTATTGATATTTGGCAATGGCACCCCACTCCAGTACTCTTGCCTGGCAAAGCTCATGGACAGAGGAGCCTGGTAGGCTGCAGTCCATGAGGTCGCTAAGAGTCGGACACGACTGAGCGACTTCCCTTTCCCTTCTAGACAAACATTATTGATTAATAAGGGACACAATTAACTCTTATAAATTGATCTTTTATCAGGTAACCTAACAAACTGCATATTGCATTTCCTACATGGATTATCTTACCTAAATCTTAAATTGTGTTTATAATTTTCTAATCTTTACATTTCTTATTTCTTCTTTCTCATAGTATAAATCAGGAAATCCAGTACTATGTTAACAAGAGTGGCTATAAAAATTATTATTTTATTCATAAACCTAAAGAAATATGACTTAAGTTTTTCCACTAAATAAATTGTAGGTTTTAGTAATAAGGTTTTCATTAAGTTAGGGACTGGGCTTCCCTGGTGGCTCAGATGGTAAAAATTCTGCCTATAATGCAAGAGACCCAGGTTGGATTCCTGGGTCAGAAAGATCCCCTGGAGAAGGGAATGCCTACCCAGTCCAGTATTCTTGCCTGTGGAAGCCCATGGACAGAGGACATGGTAGGCTATAGCCCATGGGGTTACAACAAGTCAGACACAATCATTCTACAAGTGATTTTCTGAGTCTATGTCAAAAATAATGACTTTCTGTACCCATTAAAATCATTGTATGATTAGTTCTTTATGTGGTAAAAGACAAAATGGATTTATAAATGCTTTATTTTGCATTCTACTTATCCAACTTGAAAATCAATATTATACTAGTCTCATAAAAACTTGGGTGTCTTTCTCTCTCTCTCTCTTTTTTTAGTTTTGTGAAAGCCTTGTAGAAGACAGGAAATATCTATCTCTTTAAAGTATGGAAGAACTGAGTTATGAAGCTATTTGGAACTCAGGTATATTTGGAGGAGAACCTGAAATTACCATTTCAATTTCTCTAATGGTCATTAGTCTACTCAGATTTTTATTCTCATAACTTTAATTCTGACTTTTTTTTTTATGGTTCTATGCAAATATCTCCCTTCTTTCTAGGTTTTCAACTATTTTAGTGTAAAGCTGTTATACTAACTTTTTTGTATACATATACACACAGCATTTTTTTCATTCTATGTTTTGTTGATTTGTATATTTGCTTTTATATTTTTCCTAGATCGTTTTTGCCAAAGATAATCTCTATCATAGGAATCCTTTCAAGAAAATTCACTTTGGAAAATATCGTTGTGTTGTTGGAGTTTACTTATCCATTCATTTATTAAAGATGTACCTTAACTGTGCTAGTCTCTTACAGGCACTCTGATATATTGATAGCAGTGAATAAAGCAGACTAAAACCCTTGCCCTCATGGAGGTTACATGTTCATGCTATTCTCTAGATCTTACTTAGATTATGATCAGCTACTCTTGTTTCTTCTTTTATTTTTTCCCAACTTTTTACATTGGCTGCATATGAATATCCCTCTTTAAAATGCACTCACTTTAACACTAAGTGCTATTAATAATTATGGTATGTTTTAATTTCTTTTATGATTTCTTTTTTATATACACTGTATTTTTAATCTCCAATCATGCTTAACATGCTGCTACTGCTAAGTCACTTCAGTCGTGTCCGACTCTGTGCGACCCCATAGACGGCAGCCCACCAGGCTCCCCCTTCCCTGGGATTCTCTAGGCAAGAACACTGGAGTGGGTTGCCATTTCCTTCTCCAATGCATGAAAGTGAAAAATGAAAATGAAGTTGCTCAGTCGTGTCCAACCCTTAGCAACCCCATGGACTGCAGCCTACCAGGCTCCTCCATCCATAGGATTTTCCAGGCAAGAGTACTGGAGTGGGGTGCCATTATGCCTAACATAAATATCCATTAATATACTATTTTATACTTCCCATGGATGGAGGAGCCTGGTGGGCTGCAGTCCATGGGGTTGCTAAGAGTCAGACACGACTGAGTGACTTCACTGTCATGTATTGGAGAAGGAAATGGCAACCCATTCCAGGTGTTCTTGCCTGGAGAATCCCAGGGACGGGGGAGCCTGGTGAGCTGCCGTCTAAGGGGTCACAGAGAGTCAGACACGACTGAAGCAACTTAGCAGCAGCAGCATACTTTCTAATAATTATATCTTCCTCTCTAGAGTCCTTTCTTCTTTGGACAATAAACTTGAATGAACTACTTACTTACATCTTTAATTGAACTACTTACATCCCTAATGTTATTTACGTATTATATCTACCTGACTATCTATTTATATATCTAATCTTTCTCCTCTAAGATTTCTCTTCTTATCCAGGTATTTTCTCTAAAAATATTCTCAGAGCTGATTATGTGGACTAAACTTATTAAGAATGAAAATAGCTTTGCTTATGCATATTTAAATAAATTTTAGCTTATTAAAAATTTTAAGTTTCATTTTTTCAGCAGTTTGAAGATATTACCTCATTATCTTTCCTTGTTTTGTTACTGAAAAACTTAATGTTCAATGATTTTTTTTTAATCTAGTGAGTTTTAGTATATTTTATTTTTGCCATTTTTTAATTCTTGGCGTTCACCACAAGGTGTCTATACATAGGGTTTTTTTAATCTAATTATTTGGCACTCTATAATCCCTTTCAAATTGAGATCTTTCATTATCCACTAGCTCTAATAAATTCTCAGGTCTCATTTCTTAAAATACATTTTCTCCTTCATTTATGAGCTTTCTTACCTTTAAGGAATCATATAAAAAGTTAAAACTGCTATTTTATTTATTTATTCTATTCTCCATATCCTCCAACTCTTTTTTTTTTTTTCATCTCTCAGTTTCTTTCTGTGTTCCTTTGGTGATATCCCAAACTCTGTTTTCTAAGTCAGCAAACCCTTTTGGATGGTCCATGTTGCTATTTATCTTTTATGTTGAGTTTTCACTCTTAATTTGATTTTCATTCTATGTATGTGGATGGCACTGGATTTTGTCCACCTTAGCTTCCTCTTTGCTCCCCTTATCAGTTAAAAATGCTTCCTATGACCTTGAGACTATCCACATTTTTAGAATTGCTTTGTGTGTTTAGATGCTTCTCTCCTTTGTATTTGGTACTATCAGACAGCACTTCAGGAGAGGGGAGAGCAGTATTCTCATTTCCACTCTTGTCAGGAACTAAAAATCAAGCTTATTCTTTAATGCCAAGAGTAGCAAGCAGGAGGGGGTTGAGAATTCAGATGTGAACCCAGCACCATAAGCCATGGCCAGACTGGCTCTGATTTAAGAATGTCCCATACACCACATCTTCCTCGGACCTGCCAGTACGTTGACCATGTCTGAAGAAGACTGAAGACTTGAGGAGAGTGACATAAAAATCAGGCAACAGGGAACTGAATTCCAACAAGAAATAACATTTTGGCTGAGAAACCATTATCACCTTCCAGTGATCGATATTCTTATTTATACCTACAAAGGCAGTGATTGAAAGATAAAAAGAAAATATTCTCTGCTCCACCTAGACAGTCACCCTGGAGGGTTTCAGAAGGCACATGGATTGATCCTTAGCAACTGGAAGCCTTCAGAGCTTGCTCTCTTCCTTCTATCTCCTTTCTTCTCCTTGCCCTTATTTACACACACACACACACACACACACACATCCTACTCCTTTATTGCTCCCTGAATTGCACATTACTTGCAAACTGATTCCTCATGAATAGATTGTCACTACTGATTTTGCATTTTCTCCACATTTTCTGCCAGCTTTTGTGAAGAGCATCTTACTATGTAATCCAAAAGGATATATAGTACATATAGTGGGTTGTCATGCCCTCCAGGGGATCTTCCCAACCCAGGTATCGAACCCAGGTGTCCTGCATTGCAGGCAGATTCTTTACCTACTGAGCCACCAGGGAAGCCCAAGAGTACTGGAGTGGGTAGCCTATCCCTTTTCCAGGAGATCTTCCCAACTCAGGAATCAAACCAGTGTCTCCTGTATTGCAGGTGGAATTCTTTACCAACTGAGCTACCAGGGAAGCCCAGAGTAATATGTATTTACTATATAATAATAAAATATCAAATAATAGTATTAACATAAAATGGTATGCTATAATTAAGTATATATTATATACTTGCTTATATAACATATTAACATATAGTATATTATAATAAAAATTATCTTTTTCTATTATATAACATAATAAAAACCAGGGGTCTCTGTTTTTCTTCTAATGCATTTTCTAAGCGTCTTTGGGACACTTAATAGTTTTCCATGTTAAAGATGTTCTTGTTGAAAATCACCAGTCCTACATATTCAAAGCCCAATCTTATGATTTCTTATGACCTTTGAGGGGTGTGGGAAACACAGAGGAAAAGAAAAAAAGCAGAACTCCATAAATGCCCAAGGTCTCTCAAAGCCCAATCTTATGATTTCTTATAACCTTTGAGGGGTGTGGGAAACACAGAGGAAAAGAAAAAAAGCAGAACTCCATAAATGCCCAAGGTCTCTCTTAGATTCCAAGCTTTGTGGGTGGTTGGACTTTCTGGAATCTGAATCACTGGAGCCTTATTAGTGTCCTACCTGGCCATCAGGAAGCAAAGATGTGTTACTTGAATCAAATGTGTTAATAAAACCTGATTGAAGGCAATGGCACCCCACTCCAGTACTCTTGCCTGGAAAATCCCATGGACGGAGGAGCCTGGTAGGGTGCAGTCCATGGGGTCGCTGAGAGTTGGACGGAACTCAGTGACTTCACTTGCACTTTTCACTTGCATCCATTGGAGAAGGAAATGGCAACCCACTCCAGTGTTCTTGCTTGGAGAATCCCAGGGACGGCGAAGCCTGGTGGGCTGCCGTCTATGGGGTCGCACAGAGTTGGACATGACTGAAGCAACTTAGCAGCAGAACCGCTAAAAAGAAAAATCAGCTACCAGTTGTCAGGTGATTTGTATTATTCTCTGCCAAAATGATGCATCCTTTATTTCACGTGTTCCCAAGGCAGAAGAAAAGGAAAAGTTAAACTATATGGGAGGTCAAGGTAGGGTTGCTGTGCTGGATGCAGGCTAGTATTTCAGTAGTTGCTGTAATTAAAAGACGCTTACTCCTTGGAAGAAAAGTTATGACCAACCTAGATAACATATGCAAAAACAGATACATTACTTTGCTGACTAAGATCCGTCTAGTCAAGGCTATGGTTTTTCCTGTGGTCATGTATGGATGTGAGAGTTGGACTGTGAAGAAGGCTGAGCGCCAAAGAATTGATGCCTTTGAAGTGTGGTGTTGGAGAAGACTCTTGAGAGTCCCTTGGACTGCAAGGAGATCCAACCAGTCCATTCTGAAGGAGATCAGCCCTGGAATTTCTTTGGAAGGAACGATGCTAAAGCTGAAACTCCAGTACTTTGGCCACCTCATGCGAAGAGTTGACTCGTTGGAAAAGACTCTGATGCTGGGAGGGATTAGGGGCAGGAGGAGAGGGGGACAACAAAGGATGAGATGTCTGGAAGGCATCACTGACTCAATGGATGTGAGTCTGAGTGAACTCCAGGAGATGGTGATGGACAGGGAGGCCTGGCGTGCTACAATTCATGGGGTCACAAAGAGTTGGACACGACTGAGCGGCTGAACTGAACTGAACTGAACTGCACAAGTAAGATACTTTATAAATATTACATTGTTTTATTTTCCCACCAACACTGTTAGATGTATGTTATTATGAACCCTTCACAGATGATCAAATTGAGCTTAATGACATTCAATATCATCTCAGTTTCACCAGTAACAATGGAAAGAACCAATTTCCCAGAAACATGTCTGCAGCTAAAGTGTGTATTCAGTTCACTCTTACAGAAAAGAGAGGATCCTTGACTTAGACAGGGTTTGCCCTTGATTAAATACGAAGCAGCTTAAAAATACCATGATACCTCCACCTGCAACATTCCTGTTATAGATCTTAGTTTCCCCTTGTAGTACCCAACTTCACTTTAGCATTTAGGCATCCAGAGCCCTTAGCCAGTATCTGAGTTTCCCAGAAGTGGACCATCTCTGATGTTCTAATTTTTATTTAGGCCTTCTTTGTTGCTGTTACTCTCTGCTTGCTTGTTTAGATTGTTTTGTGTTTGCCTTACCTAGAGAACCAAAGATAAAGGAAACATTGTTTCTTTCCTATCTGCTATTGTTTAATTCAAAGAAATGAATCTCTGAAGGTAGAGTTTCATTCTCTCAAATCTAAGAACAGACCATGTAAACACTAAATTTGCTTTTATCAAAATTCAGTGAAATGTAGCCAATTATCAGTGTCCCGTGGTCTATTTAGTACCAGAAGATTTAACATCTAAAAACACAAGAGAAAATAAGTCAGGTGGTCTTGAAAAACATTCCCTTGAGACAATCAAGGTAAAAATAAAGAAATCTCAAAAGTTTGGTGTGTGGATGTTTATCTTGCTAGATAATGTCAGTAGTTTTCTGTAGCTGCTTATTGAGCTGGCTAATGTTTAATTTGAGTAACCTTGTGGAAAGACCTGTTTAAGTGGCACTATCAAACAATAGCAGCAAGAGGAGAGATAAGGAGAAAGTATAAAGGGATTATTAAAGAAATGCTGGGGGTGGAATTTATCTCTCAAAACAAATCAGTGTGTTCTGAGCTTAATAGAAAAATCCTGTAATGGGTGGACAGATAGGAAACTGTTATTTTCCAGAATGTAGTAGCATGTGAGTGGTTTTACTCTGATGTTGTAGAAGAGAATTGGGGAGGAGAGATCAACTTTCAGATCATTGTTTTTATAACATATTTTCCAAGCTCTTGACATCCTAAATACTTTTAGTTTTCAACAAATGGTGAAAGTGATGGGAGGGACAGGAGTTTGAGAATGCCTTCTATAACTCTCCTTCTATGATGCAGCTGTATGGGAAAGACATCTCTGTCAATCCCTAATGTATCTCACAGATGTATAAGGATATATCCAACTCAGATAAACTTCATCCAGTTACATCAGGGTAGTTTTTACTAAGCAGCCAGATTATAAAAGAGAGACAGTGAGTAGAGAGACTAATTACTAAATAGAGGCTGAGTTTGCCTTTCCTTGCCCCTGTTACCTAGCCAGACACAATAAAATTTCCAACATGTGTTCCTTGTATTTCTCTATCACAGAAGAGAATTAATAATGTGCATGTATTGATTTTTTATTTATATAGTTATTGAAGCAAAGGGGTTGAAGTAAAGGATCCAAGATTCTATTTGGCCAATCACCTTATATTTGTTAAGAACTTAATAAGCAGTCACCTCTGTGGGGATTTGGAGAAGGGCTATTAGAAATGGAGTGACTTTCCTTTGGGTGCTTACCGAAGAGAGGGGCTGACAAGACATACACATGACAATCAGGACGATGAAGCAAGATGCTAAAGTTTTAACTAGCTTCATTTCCTCTTCTGTGTTACCTAGCAATACATATCAGTAATTACTGGCCTTTTCCATGGAAATAAAGATCTAGGACAAAGGTTTGAACAGCTAGCTGTGCATCACAATTGCTTGTGAATTTCTAAAAATTCAGATGGATTCACTCCACCCTAGATGAAACAAATCAGAAATTCTCTGGGTAAGTGTTACAGATTAAATATTTGTATCCTCTCAAATTTCATATATGGAAGCCCTAACCCCTTATGTGATGGCATTTGGAGATGAGGCCTTTGAAAATAGATGAGGGTGGTGTTCTCATCATAGAATTAGTGTCCTTGTAAAAAGAGACACTGGATAGCTTGCTCTCTGTGCCATAGTACACAAAAGACTGTGTGAGTACATAGGAAGAGGGAGGCTGCCTGCAACACAGAGAAGCATTTTCACTAGAACCCAACCATGATGGCACACTGATCTTAAATTTCCAACCTCCAGCATTGTAAGAAAATTAATTTTGTTGTTTATAACACCCAGTCTGTGGTATTTTGTTATGGTAGCCAAGCAGACTAATACAATAAGACCTGGAGTTTATGATGAACCAATAACTCATCTTTCTACTTCTACTAAAACTATCTTTGAACGTGAATGTGAAGTCACTCAGTCATGTCCGACTCTTTGCGACCCCATGCACTGTAGCCTACCAGGCTCCTCTGTTCATGGGATTTTCCAGGCAATAGTACTGGAGTGGATTGCCATTTCTAGACAGTAATTTTTTTTTTCAATTTTTTCCTCTTGTATGATTGTCCCCTAAGCACTTAGTTGCAGTCACCACTGTCTCAGTTTAAGAGTGTATATAACCCAAGGGGAATTTTAAAAAAAAGACTTAATCATGTTGTGGGTTAAATGATGCCCCTCCCCTAACTAAAAAAAAAAAAAAAAAAGACATGTTGAAGTTCTAACCTCCAGTACTTCACAATGTGACATTATTTGAAGATAGGGTCTTCACTGGGCTAATGAAGTTAAAATGAGATCCTTAGTGTTGGCCTTAATTCAAAACTACTTATATCCTTCTGAAAAGTGAAACTTAAACACATAGACATAGAAACGCTATATGAAGGTTGAATTATGCTGTCCCAAGCCAGGGAATGCCAAATATTATCAGTAAACCTCCAAAAGCTAGGAGAAGGGCACGAGACAGATTCCTGCTCACAGCCTTAGAAGGAGACAACCCTAAGGACACCTCAGTTTACAACTTCCAGCCCCCAGAACAGTAAGACAGTAAATTTCTGTTCTTTAAGGCACCCAGTTTTCAGTACTTTGTTAGTGGCAATGTGAGCAAATTAATACAAACCATTTGAGAACTAAGGTACTTATGATTTTCAATAGCTAAGATCTTGAGGAAAGGTTGTTTGCTTGTTTATCTTGGATGTTCCATTTCATTTTCCTAGAATTTGCCATTATATATTAAGATTCAGGTAAAGTCATTCAGTCGTGTCCGACTCTTTGCGACCCCATGGGCTGTAGCCTACCAGGCTCCTCTGTCCATGGGATTTTCCAGGCAATAGTACTGGAGTGGATTGCCATTTCCTTCTCCAGGGGATCTTCCCGACCCAGGGATCGAACCCGGGTCTCTCACATTGTAGACAGACACTTAACCGTCTGAGCCACCAGGGAAGTCCTGTAACATTTAGATCAATTATCCTCAAAATTTAATGTGCATCAAAATGACAGGAAGGATTTTCCAAAGCACAGGTTGATGGGTCTGTCCTCAGAATTTCTATTAAATAACCAATAGGTCTAAGATGAGGCCTAAGGATTTGCTTTTCTAATAAGCTATTAGGTGATACTAATGATGCTAGTTTGAGGACAGAGAAGACACTGGCTAACAAAAGAGCACTTTTAATAACCAAATGGTGATGAGAGCTGGAGCAGATAGTAAAGAATCAATGAGCAAACACAGAAGCCATGCCATCTGGGGTATAGAGTCGGTACTGAAATATGCAGAATACGGCAGCTTAATCAGTGGTTTTTTAAATAAGGGTCAATACAAGTCATAACAAATTTTACAGATTCAGTAGTTCAGTTATTTTCATATATTTGGCCATGTTTTCCAAAACATAAAATTCTGGAAGAGCTGTACATCTAGAGCTAGGGTTAGAAGGGTGAACAATTAGAAAGTTTCAGGAAGAGCAAAAGAGTAAACAGCATGTGCAAAGTCCTGTGACTGAAAAATAAAACATATATTCAAGGTGAAAGAAGGCCAGAGTGGCTGGAATGTGGATAGTGCAACAACTCACCTCTGTAACCCTAGATATGAGAAGAGAAGAGACTGCGGATTACTGACTTTGGTTTTTTTAGAGTTAAAAGAAATCTCTAACTCTCCGCCAGATCTTCCACACTGATACTGAGCACAAAAGGTAAAGATACAAAAGTATTTCTTCATGAATTTCAAGCTATCTCGAGTCTAACCTCTACAGGCCACTTGGTAGCCAGGTCAACAGTACAGGCATTCCCTTTTTAAATTTTTTTTTCTTTTTATAGAAAGTGTCTTAGGTCAGGTTCTCCAGAAGCAGATCCTGAAACAGGTTTCTTGTGATTGTGATTTATTAAGGAACTGTTCCTAGGGTAAACTGTCAAGAAGTGGAGATAGAATAGAGAATGAGATGTTAAAATAAGAAGCTAACCCAATCCTGATACTGGAGGAGAACTCAGGAGTGGAAGTTACATCATAGGGTTGTCTTGGTCTGAGTGGGGTTAAGAGAATTCCCAAGTGCTGTCCCCCAAGAAGGGAGCTGCCTGATAGCCATTGGAAGCCAAAACATAGCAAAACCAGGGGAAGAATGCAAAGCAAAGGTAAAGAGTAGCTCTCTTAGTCTGCTTGCGCTGCCATTACCAAATAGATCGGGTATCTTAAACAACAAAAATTCATTTTCTCATGATTCTAACTGCTGAGGACTTTAAGATTAAGGTGTCAGTCAATTCAGTTTCTGGTGAAATATCTCCTCCCTGGGTTGAAGATGACTGACTTCTCCTTATGCCCTCAGTGTGAGAGAGAAAGAGATGTCTCTTCTCACTGGAAGAGTATTAATCCATCATCAGGGACCCACACTCATGACCTAATCCCATTACCAACCAAAGACCTCGGTCCAAATACCACTACACTGAATGTGAAAGTCTCAACACATGGATTTGCAGGGAATACAAACATTTAGTCTGTAATAGGAGCCAAAGAGATATGACAGAGATATGGACAATAGCATCTACTGTGATGTGCCTTTCTTGTCTGTTTCGACTCTTTCCTGATGCTGACCTCAATCAGGGTCACTTCAATCCATTAAATGTCTTCTAAATGTTTGGAAACTCCTACATTGGCTTAAAGACTCATTTCTGCAAGTTTTCCTGCTTGCTTGGTTATGTATAGGAAGGAGCACCAAAGACTTACTCAGCATGCGCTTGAGCCCTAATAGGATGAAAAAGGCATGCTTCAGACGCATACCTTTTGAAGACGAATCATGGACTTGTCCTACATTTATTCAACTGAAATATCATAGAGGTGACTCTCAGGGCAAAGAAAGTCTGCTATTAAGGAAGCATTTGAGTGTGTAACTCAGAAACAGACAACAGACAGCCATGTCAAGATGGCAATTTTCCAGCTTAAAAAATAAAATCCTTTCCCTGGAAAGCTACAATACACCAAAAATAAAATCAAGTGAATTTATCTCCAAAGAGCAGGAAAGATATTTTTCTGGAAAAGTGTTTTAATTTTTTTTCCCCCTGACTGTAGTTCAATTCTTCCCTGAAGCCTATTCCAAGATAAGGATGGAAAAGAATCCCCCAAGAGGTCAATGAGAACACCATCCCTTGCAGAAAGTCCCTTCATCACTGAGCTTGCTGACTTTACAGTCTTCTTTCTTGCACTGTTTCTGGTATATATGTATACTTACACATGTGTATTTTTATATAAATATACAGACATGTATGTATACTTGGGGCTTCCCTGCTGGCACTGACAGTAAAGAATCTGCCTGCAATGCAGGAGACCTGGGTTCGATCCTTGGGTCAGGAAGATCCCCTGGAGAAGGGAATAGCTACCGACTCCTGTATTCTTGGATGGGAAATCACATGGACAGAGGAGCCTGGCAGGTTATAGTTCATAGGGTTGCAAAGAGTAGGACACACCTAAGGGACCAACTTTTTTTTAATATACATACACGTAAGTATATACATAACAGATTACATTTGTGAAACTGTCAGCTCATGCTTGGTGTACAGTTATGAGTAAAATAAATATTTACTATTATTTATGATTATAAAATAGCGATATTTAAAATTTAATATTTAGGTAATACGGGAAATGTTAAGTAATATGTTAATCTTGGGTAAAATGGGAAATAAAGAAGGCTAAGAATATTGATGCACATGCTTAAAGCAAAAACAATCCATTTCCTATTAATTCAACTACTGCCTAAACATTTTTAATAGAGATGAGTCACTTTGACAATAAAGTTTGTAGAATGAACACATTCTAGTGCTTGAAGGAAACAGAATCAAGTATTCTCCACTTTCATATGATCAAACTAAGTTACCAAAGTTGCTCTGACTTTCTCAAGGTCAAACAGTCACCAGGCAGAGTCAGCTCTGAAAGACAGTGCTATCATTCTACCACTATCTATTTGACCTCAATTCATATTTGCTGAAGGAGTGGATCAGTCTTTTTAGAATTCATAGATATATACATTTATAAAGCTGGTTCAGGACAGGTAATTCCATGTAACATGTCATCCAAACAACAGAGCATTGGTTTGACACACATCATTTCTAGCCATCAAAAAAGTTTATGTTGATGCCTGAACACATTCTAGAGTCTTGGAAGTGGAAGAAAAGTGTTTAAAAAGCAAACAAACCTTAGTCATGCTGTTAAAGGACACTTGCTTTGGAATGGAACTCTGGAGTGTTTAATTATCAACATGTGCCTTTCCATCCCCGGCCTATTAAATCATCTGGCCTGCTAATAATAGCCTGTTTAGCCATCAGGAGAAGATGGATGAGTTTTAGTTCCCATTTTCAAATCCGAGGGATCTGCCCTGTTTCTGAATTATCTGCAGATGAAGATTAGTCACTGAGGCATCTGTAGGTTGTACAGAGGACACTGGAGTCTTGGCCGGCACATTTATCCTCACCAGAGCGCTCTTCCCTCTCCTCTGGGCATCCGCTGGTGAATAGAGACCAAAAGAGCCAAGGTTAAATGCAAGAAAGGAAACCTTAACAATTAAAAGCTCTTTTTAGCATTTGTAAACTGGATTTAATTGCTTCCTGTTTTTAAACCGTCCATGAATACATCCCTTTAGCTTGGCAAGGGAAATTGTACAAGTAGTATGACTGCTTTTATAGAGACAACATCTTTTTTTTTTCCTTTGTTCTTTTTGATCTGTATCTAGTGTGCCTGTTACCTGTTGATATATGGCAAACTATCTCAAAATGTAGTGGCTTAAAACAACAGTTTACTTGGATCGTGATTTTGTGGATGAGGAAGTCAGGAGGGGATTCACTGGTTGTCTTCTCTCCACTACATGAGATGTTAACTGGAGTGGCTTGACTGGTCCAAGATGGTTCACTCACAGGGCTAGCAAGTTGGTGCTGATGCTGGCTAAGAATTTAGCCTAGTCTTTTGTCAGGGTAACTTGGTTGTGTTTTATGAGGCCCTTTTTGCAGTCTGGTTGGACTTCTTTATAGCAAGAACAGCTGGGTTCCTAAAATGAATGCTTTTTCAGACCAGTGAAAGCTACAATACACATTTTGACCTAGCCTTAAAGTACCAGAAAGCCACTTTTCTATATACATTGGTCAGGCACATCACTTAAGGGAGGCTTAGATTCCACAGGATGGAAAATAAGTTCTCTTTCCTTAAGAGTAGGACAGCAAATTTTGCAGACATCTTTATTACAAGGACGAAAATAGTAATCATTTCATTTACAAACACACCTCCCACCCTACAAATAATCTGGTGTTTCTCAGAAGCTTAAAAATATTTTTAATTTATTCATCAGACCTCCCTTGCTCATGATGTTTACTATTTACCATAATAAATATTTTGATTCATTACTTAAATTAATTTAATATTTAATTTAATAAACTTTGTGTGATGTTTTAAAACAATGATTTCAATCAATCAGTCAATCAAATTCCATTTATTTGTCTGATGATTACTTCTTTCCTTTCTGAGCCCATTTCCATATTGATAATAATGCTTCAAATGCCATTCTGGATCCAAAATAACTAGTTAGTTACAAATAATGGAAGCTTCTACACAACATTTTCTGTGAAATCAAGGCAGACAAGTAAAAAATAATTAAAAAAGACTTTCCAAGCTAAAGAGGAATCTTAACAATGGCAGTGCTTTTGAGATATTTAGGTTGTTTTCACACTACTCTTTCTCTTTTATCCTCCAAGGAGTAAGGATACAAAAAATCAGTTTTGCAGATCTTATCAGTAGACCCCAAAGTAGAAATTAAATAGTAGTAAAAATCTCATATATTGAGTCCCTTTTCATTTGCATATATTTGCATATGAATAACCAACTAATTGTTGTGAAGTAACAATTAAGAGAACAATAGAAGAAAGAAAAGGGGCTTGAGGCTGCAACAGACACCTGGGAGACTGTATTTAAAAAGCTTTTTAAATATTTGAATTTTTTTCACTAAAGACAAAGGCATTGAACCATGCACAATACGCTACCAAAAGAATCAAAATGGGAAAAAGTTTGTGACCTACTAATACCATCTTTTGATGGAGAGAAGTTGAAGTTTTCCCCTTTCAATCTTGAATATCAAGGCGATATGTTTCGAATCCAGGGCACTATGTAGAGATAATGCTGAAGCAAGTTCTAAGTTCCTACTGCCAAGCTTGCAAGTAAATTTGTACTAGCTTTGTTTTCAAACTGAGATTTTAAAATAGTTGTTTGATGTTTCTTTAGTAGAGAACTTGTTTACTGTGCTTGGGACAAGGTGGCCTTCCTTTTTCCCTTGGTCACCCTAAACAGTTCAGCTCTAGCCTCAAGCTGGCTTACATCACTCAGCAAAACTAGTGACTTGCACTGAATCCTTTCCACTCGTCTTCAAAAGCAGCTTTGCAAACATCTGTGCCACCCTGAGCACAATCTTTGTGGGATTTACTTCATAGTAGATTTTTTTTTCTTTAATTCTACCTGCCTACCACCTATTCCCTCTTTTGAAAATAGAGCACTACTTTTTCTTTATACAACTTTATCTCATATTTTCAGTCACTGTGGCTTCTGAACAGTTTCACACCCTCAGCGTTAAGAATAGAGACAAAACACAGGGAGGTATAGTTCAGAGACAGAGATGGACCAGAGTAAATAAGTTGAACATAAGAAAAGAAACAGGAGAAAGAAAAGAGAGGAAGACAAACAGAAAACACTGGTGACATCATTTGAGATCATGAATCCAACCATGTCCCAAACTATATTTTCAAATTACATTGTTATTTACTGGCTAAGTCATGTCTAACTCTTGCTACTCCACGTACTGTAACCCACCAGGCTCCTCTGTCTGTGAGATTTCAAATGCAAGAATAGCAGAGTAGGTTATCATTTCTTTCTCCAGGATATCTCCCTGACCCAGGGATCGAACCTGCATCTCCTGCCTTGAGGGTGGATTCTTTACAGCTGAGACACCAGGGAAAATTTCAAGTTATAAAAGTCAATTAATATTCTACTTCCAACACATACACATACACACACATACACAAGCATTTTATTAATTTATATAAAAATCATAGTTATTGTTTTGCTTAAACTCGTGTGATTTCTGTTTCTGTCACTCAAAACCAGGCTTTATTAATACAGTGAAAGTGAAAGTGTTAATTGTTCAGATGTGTCTGACTCTTTGCAACCCCATGGACTGTAGTCAGCCAGGTTCCTCTGTCCATGGAATTCTCTAGGCAAGAATACTGGCTGGCTAGTCATCGCCTTCTCCAGGGGATCTTTCCAGGAATCAAACCTGAGTCTTCTACATTGCAGGTGGGTTCTTTACTGTCTGAGCCACCCAGGAAGCCCACTTATTAGTACAATCTCTTACCAAACCCAGTCTCTTCCAACTGTTCATAGTACTGCCCTTGAAAAGCACTGTCAAATCTAGACTCAAATGTTAAATTCATTTTATTGACTTTCACGTAATAAGTGCAAAATTTACCACTGGAAGCCTTTCCGAATTACTTATATCTTGTATGGGATTATAAAACATCATAGTCCCATAACTAAATTATGCAATATAAATTTATTTAATTTATCTAGACAAAAAACTTTCCTCTTAATATACATATACAGCCCGACACATTTTTTTTCAGTAAGGGTTAAAGATCACAATACTCCAATTCTCTGGGTAAGTATACATCCAATTAATATCCCCCTTTACACACATATTTGGTAGCTTTGTTGGTCAAAGTATGCATTACCTGCTCAGTCGTTTCCAACTCTTTGGGATCGCATGGAGTGTAGCCTGCCTAGCCTGCCAGACTTCTCTCTCCATTGAATTCTCTAAGCAAGAATACAGGGGTGGGCTGCCATTTCCTTCTCCAGGGAATCTTCCCAACCCAGGGATTGAACCAGGATCTCCTTCAATGCAGGCAGATTCTTTTACCACTGAGCCATCAGGGGGGCCACCAGGGAAGCTTTGTTGGAGTGACAAAAAACTCCAATATTTCAGAATCATGTAACACAGAGATTTATTTCTAACTTAGATTATAGGTAGGCTTTAATCCAGTAGAGTTCCATCTGTCTTGTCTACTAGACCTCCAGACTATAGGAGCAACTTCTATTTGGAATGTGCCATTCTCAGAGCAGAAATCAGAAGCCAGGGACTAAGTTGAACTATGCAGTCATATTTAAGGCTTCTGCTCCAATATGGCTCACATCATGTTTATTCAGATTACAGTGGGCAAGTCTTCCAATGGGACAAGAAAGTGTGTGCCACCTACACACTGGCATAGTAAGGTACACAACAAACACAAAGAACATATAAACTCCTCTCAAAAATGGGAGTGAATTGTTTTGAACAATAATATAATCTGACACAATAGACATAATCAGAAGCAATAGATTTGTGTCAGATTTTATTACTCTCTTAATTTAGCTGCCCTCTCTGATACTTTTATGGCTTGAATTAAGAGGTCACGCTTTCCTTAGATTTCTGGAGTCTCTAATGAGAAAATTTACCTTCAAGACTTAGCACAGAGAAAAACCATATACTTATAGAGCAATGAAAGCTTTGGCTGGAGTGGAAAACTCTTAGGGATTTTATACCCTGCAGTAGGAGAAAAGTTACTATAATGGGCTTCCCAAAATAAAGCTTGTTCAGAAAGTTATATGAAAATGAACTAACCCTAATGTGTTGGTTTTAGATATTATTGGCAAATATTTGACTCCACCATCATGTTCCTCTGACTCTAGGTTTTGTTTTCTGTTTTTTTTAAGAAATATGCAAAATATTGTATATATTTTGTATACACAATAGTATATAGTATCAAATGTTGATACTATTAAGATGTGGTTATCAGTGGGATTTATATTCAATAAATTTATTCATACATTCATGTTCTCTAAAGCATTCTAGTAAATACACTTTTTTCCATTTTGCTATATTTCCAATGATGTTTTAATAATCCATAGATAGGCACAATTCTAATAACAGTGGCTATTTAAAAAGCTACCCCAATGCTTAGTGACTTAAAACACCAATGAATATTTATTATCTCCCAAGATACACATGAGTCAGAAATTTAAGTGCAACTCAACTCTGTAGTTCTGAAGTCATAGACTGATGGTGGCTAGAGCTCAGTCAGTTCAGTCACTCAGTCGTGTCCAGCTCTTTGTGACCCCATGGACTGCAGCACACCAGGCTTACCTGTCCATCACTAACTCTTGGAGCTTGCTCAAACTCATGTCCATCCATCCAACCAACTAATCCTCTGTCGTCCCCTTCTCCTCCTGCCTTCAGTCTTTCCCAGCATCAGGGTCTTTTCCAATGAGTCAGTTCCTCACATCAGGTGGCCAAAAAATTGGAGTTTCAGCTTCTGCATCAGTCCTTCCAATGTATTCAGGATTGATTTCCTTTAGGATGGACTGGTTGGATCTCCTTATAGTCCAAGAAACTCTCAAAGTCTTCTCCAACACCACAGTTAAAAAACATCAGTTCTTTAGCACTCAGCTCTCTTTATAGTCCAACTCTCACATCCATACATGACTACTGGAAAAACCATGGCTTTCACTAGATGGACCTTTGTCAACAAAGTAATGTCTCTGCTTTTTAATGTGCTGTCTAGGTTGGTCATAGCTTTGCTTCCAAGGAGTAAGCATCATTTAATTTCATGGCTACAGTCACCATCTGCAGTGATTTTGGAGCCCCCCCAAATAAAGTGTCTCATTGTTTCCCCATCTATTAGCCATGAAGTCATGAGACCAGATGCCATGACCTTAGTTTTCTGAATGTGACTAGAGCTAGTGTCATGAAAACTTCCTCACTCATGTGCACGGAATTTCAGCTCAGAACACTTGTATATCTGGGGATAGCAGGGGTCCTCAGGTATCTTTTTTCACATTGAGTTGTTCTATGTGTGTCCAGCATGGCATCTTCAGAATTACTTACATAGTTAACCAGATCCTCAAAGGTATAAGTACATACAGTGCAAAAGAAAGACAGAGAAAAGGGCTTCAGGTAAAGCTTTATTGCATTTTATAACCTAGCCTCAGAATTCAGGCAAGTGTCAGTTTTTACCATGTTCTCATGGTGGAAGCAGTTACAAAATATGCTGAGGTTTGACTGGATGGACCAGAGACTTCATCTTTCAATAGAGGATTGTCAGCATCACTTTGCGAGAAGAGTGTGTTGGATGAAATTAATATTTGTTTGACCATCTTTGGGAAATCCAATTTGCCAAAAATACTCTGGCTTTCTTGCCCCTTAATCTGGTTCTGATGAGATATATTGGACTTGAATTTTGTTAAAAAAAAGTCATAGCTAAAAGGAAAAGACCGTAAAATAATCTCATGCAACTTTTTTTCAATTGCCAATTCAAGGAATTTAAGTGATTGCCCAAGACAAGACAGATAATTAGATATAAACATACCAAAATTAGACCAGGAGCCTCTGTACCAAGTCCTTTTCACTGAATCACAACAGCATGGCCCATTTTACTGGACTCTCATTTTACAAGTCATGGCTATGGCATAGTTAAAATGATAAAAGCTGAATTTCAAGTTGTATTGAACTGCAAATCAACTGTTATCTGGTCTTGGATATTTAGTTCTTTTAGATTTGTCAGCTAGTAGTGATTCCTACTAAATCATTGGTCAAAAACAGAATAAACTTCACATGTATTCAGAATTAACCCCAAATGCACCATTGATTTAAGTGTAAATAAAACTTTCAGGAGGAGAAGAAAAAACAGAATATATTATCAGATTACCAAAGACCATAAAATATAAAATGATACTTCATATAATTTTTAAAATTTCTTAACTCTCAAAATGGTATGAAATAAGTAGTATTAATTAGTTTTATAAGGTCTTCAAACTCAATTGCTTAATAGTTGGACTCAAATCCCTGAATAGTTCTATGGTAACTGCAACCATATATTTCATAATCTATTTTATATTGGATAAGTATTGGTTGGTTGTTTTCTTTCAATAAAATGATTTATTTCATTTAAGTTTTCAAATTATATGTGAAGAGTTGTTCATAATATATCTATATTTTTTTGGTACATATGCAGGGTCCTAGTGGTATCCCCTGTGTCATTTCAAATGTTTGCAATTATTTTCCTTTATTTTTTCTTCCTCAGTCTTGCTAGCTCTTTGTCAATTTTATTGATTTTTTTGGAAGAATAATCTCTTGGTTTCATTGATTTTCTCTATTGTGTTTCTGTTTCCAAGTTTACCGATTTCTGCTCTTATTATTTCCTTCCTTCTGTTTGCTTTGGTTTCATTTTGTTCCTCTTTTCTGGGTTGAAGTGGAAGTTTAGAGTATTGATTTGAGACAGTTTTTCCTAATATGTGAATTTAGTTGTACACATTTTCTCCTTAGCACTGCTTTATCTGCCCCACAAATTTCAATAATTGTATTTCCATTTTTATTTGGTTAAATGAACATTTTAAAATGTCTTCTGAAGCTATCCTATTGACACATGGCTTTTTTATAAATATGCCGCTTAGTTTCCCAATATTTGGAACTTTTTTCTGTAAATTCTACTATTGATTTCTAGTTTGGTTCCATTGTGGTCAGAGAATAAACTCTGTACAATTTCACTAGTTTACATTTTTGAAGTTTCTCCATCAGGATATGATTACATTGGGACATGATTCATGGGCAGTTGAAAATGATGCATGTTTTGCTGTTGTTGAGTTTTCTGAAAATATGAGTAGATACTGTTGTTTAAATAGTGCTATTCAGTTTTTCTATAGCCTTGCTGATTTTCTGTCTAGTTTTTCAATAAATTGCTGAGAGAAAGGTGTTGAGGTCTCCAATTGTAATTGAGTGTATGTTTTTTGTTTTAGTTTTATCAATTTCTGCCTCAAACATTTTACAAATCTGTTGTTTGCATATGTACATATATAATTTTTGTGTCCACTTGTGGGCTTACCCTTTTATCATTTTATGTTGCTCTTTTATTCTTGTAACTTTTTTGCTCTAAAATCTACTTTATCTGATAATAATGCATCCATTCTTGCTGTCCTTTGATTAATGTTTGCATTATATATATTATATTATATATATAATATAGATGGATTATGTTTTATAAACCACTCTGCCAATATCTGTCATTTAATTGGTATATTTATGCCATTTACATTTAATATAATTATTAATACTTTAGGATTAAACCTGACATTTTATTTTCATTTTTGTTGTTCTCTTTTGAGCAAACTCTGGGGGATGGTGAAAGACAGGGAACCCTATCATGCTACAGTCTATGGGATTGCAAAGAGTTGGATACAATTTAATGACTGAACAAAACAGATTTTATTTCTGGGTTCCTTTTCCTGACTGTCTATGGGTTACTTAAAATTTTTTAAGAATCCATTTTGATTTGTCTATAGTTTCATATTGTATATCTCTTTGTGCAGCTTTTTTAGTGGTTATTCTATATATCACATTATACCTAGAATGTTATAGTTATGTATGTGAGGTATATATGTATATATAATATATCATCTCATATGTATATACATAACTTAAGCCTATTATAAACCAAAACATTCCCTCCCTTTAACTTCTTTTGCACTCCCTTATTTATAACATAATTGGCTTAAATATTTCCTCAGCTAACATTTAGAACTATATTATACAATGTTAAAAGCTTTGCATTAATCATCAAAAAATTAGAAAATTCGAGAGAAGAAGAAAAATTTTTAACATTTTCTTCATTTTGTTATTTTCTCCTCTCCAAATTTCTAGGGTTCCTTTTTAAAATTTCTTTTCTGTTTAAAGAACTTATTTTAGCCACTTTTATTAGAATAAGTCTGAGAGTGAGAGATTATTTTAGTTTTTCTTCCTCCAAGAATATCTTTATTTACCTTTTATTCCTGAAGGATATTTTTGATGGCTATAGTTTGCCAGGTTGACAATTCTTTTCTTTCACTGTTTGAAAAATATTGTCCACTTTATTCTGGCCTCCAACGTTTTTGATGTGAAATCTGCTATCATTTTAT
The DNA here is from genome assembly GCF_001704415.2 of Capra hircus. Taxonomy (NCBI): domain Eukaryota; kingdom Metazoa; phylum Chordata; class Mammalia; order Artiodactyla; family Bovidae; genus Capra; species Capra hircus. The sequence goes on from NC_030813.1 coordinate 43,540,077, forward strand.
TTCAATTTTTCCCTACAGATAAAGTGGCATTTTTCTCTGACCACTTTCAAGATTTTTTCTTTGTCTTAGTTTTCAAAATACTAATTAAAATGTGTCTTTGCATGGATCCCTCTCAGTTTATCCTGCTTGGAATTTACACAGCTTCTTGAATCTGGAGATGTATGTCTTTTGACAAATTTAGGAAGTTGGTCATTATCCTTAAGTGCACTTTTTTCATCTCTTCTCTTTTACCTATTTTTCTTAAACTCCAATAGCAAAAATGTTAAGTGTTTGATTATAGTCCCACAGATTCCAAAGACTTCATTGATTTTTTAAGTCTGTTTTCTCTTTGCTGTTCAGCTTAGGTGATGTCTATTCTTCTATCTTTCATTCACTGATGGTTTCTCCTGTCCCCTCCATTCTGTGGTTGAAGCCATTCACTGAGATTTTTATTTCAGTAACTTTACTTTTCAGTTCTAAAATTTTTCAGTTCCTCTTTATATCTTCCATTTCCTTGCTGAGACTATTTCTTTGCTGAGGATTTTTATTAGTTAATTTGTTAAAAGTACATTGCTAATTGGTCAATAAAATATTTTTATTTTTGCTGCTTTAAAATCTTTGATAATTTTAACATCTCTATCATATTGAAATCTCTTGATTTTATTACATTTAATTTGAGATCCTCCTGTTTCTTGATCTGATAAGTAATTTGTATTGAAAAATGAATGTTTTTTAAATTATTTTGGACAATTCTTGATATTATTAAACTTCACTTTAAGTTGGATTTTTTGGTATGACCTAGGGAGGGAAAAGGAGAAGGTATTATCTCTTTATTGCCACATGGAATAGAATAGTGGATTTACTACTTGTCGTTCAGTCGCTAAGTCATGTCTGACTCTTTGCTATCCCATGGAGCAGCACACCAGGCCTCCCTGTCCCTCACCATCTCCTGGAGTTCACCCAAGTTCATGTCCGTTGTGTCTGTAATGCCACCCAACCAAATCATCCTCTGCTGCCCTCTTCTCCTTTTGCCTTCAATCTTTCCCAGGATTAGGGTCTTTTCCAATTTGCCACTTAGCCATCACTAATACTCATGTTGGGCAAGGCTCCTCATTATTGCTGGGCAGAGGTGAAAGTTCTGACTTCTCATGTCGCCACTGACAGCAGTGGAGGGTGGTTTTGTTACCACTCTCCATTAGCCTTCATGTGATGCCATTTGAGTGGAGATTAAAAGCATTACTGACAAGTATGCAGAAATCTAGCCCGCCAGGTGGTCTGCACTGACACTGGTTGAGGAGCTTGACACTGCCAGTAGGGAATAAAATTCTAGCTCTTTACCCGACCTTCTCCAACTCCATTGTAGTGGGGGTGTTCTATTTTCTCCTTTCATCCTTGAGTGGATGCCCACTCAGCCTTTGCTGGCAAGGTGGGGGCAGACTTTTTTTTGGGGTTGTCTAGCTGGAATGGAGCTAGACGCTATCTGAAGATTTTTCTGTCTTTTTCTGGTCCTTTGGCTAGAAAGAGCAGGTTTTTGGCGGGGGGTGGGAGGGAGTCATATTTGTCTGCACTAGCTCATATTTCCAGGTTGCTGGCTTTATCACTTCTCACTAACGATGTATGGGGCAAAAAGAAAGCTCAGCTAACTAACCAGCATGTCATTCCCTAGGTCCTAAGTCTTCTTGACAGTCTGTCACCTTCTTTCTATATTTCAGAGTCTTATTATATTATATGAGCTTTATATATAGCGTTCAGTGTTATTAATTGTACTTAGTGTGATGATAAGGGGAGTATGTCTACTCCATCTCTTAGAAGCAGACTTCTCATTAACAAAACTTCAAAAAATGTTCATTTATATTGTTTTAAATTATAAAATCCACCATCTAGCTTATTTGAGAGATAGCCCAGCAAGCGACAGAATCACAAAAATAATATTTGCTACTGTGATCAGCCAATCCTAGAAAGTTAACTCAAAAACTACTTAAAATATTGTTACCTATGCAATCCTTAGTTCCCAAAGAGCCAGTAATGTATTTTTGCCTTCAGGTCATACACTGGGACAAGTACATGGACCAGCTACATCAAGCAAAACCTTGGGGCAGACATTAAGACCAACTAAGAAATAATGGTCACGGGTAGATAGACAGACCAGGGAGAAACAAGTTTGCCGGTAGTAGCCTTTTTCTATCCTGTCATCTCACTTCATCTTGACAACAGCCCTTGGAAACAGGTACTATTATTGATTTTCATTTTATAAAATAGGAAAGAGGCACTTAGGAACTAAATAATTTTCCCAAGTTTTCAGAGCAAATAAGTGGAGGATCTAGTCTTCAAAATGTGTCTCTCAAAATGTGACTCTCAAATCTAGGCTCTTAACTATTAGAAGTCAGAGATGCTCAAATGAAGTGACTTAATACTAGTATTTCAGATCAGAGGACATGACAATGATATCCAAGGGTCTCAATAATCTCCAATCTCAGACAAAATGACCTGTTAAGACAGTGATCCAAAAAGTAGCTAGAGGTTTCCCGCAGATGAGCTTCCCTGAATGGAATTCCAACGCAAATGCTCTGTAGTTACTGGAAGAGAAACAAGCTAGCTAGTAGCATCAGAAAAACAGTCAGGAGAAAAAAGCCTGGGTTCATGGATCAGGATCAGAGTAAAAACTTCTGGACCCATTTGAAAGGACTTGACAGAAATGTAAGGAATATACAGGCTCATTAGGAGAGGGGAGGACTGTCTAGATGACTAGAATGCTGATATAATCAATCACATTGATAATCAGTTCAGTCGCTCAATCGTGTCCGACTCTTTGGGACCCCATGAATTGCAGCACACCAGGCCTCCCTGTCCATCACCAACTCCCAGAGTTCACTCAAACTCACGTCCATCAAGTCAGTGATGCCATCGAGCCATCTCATCCTCTGTCATCCCCTTCTCCTCCTGTCCCCAATCCCTCCCAGCATCAGAGTCTTTTCCAATGAGTCAACTCTTTGCATGAGGTGGCCAAAGTACTGGAGTTTCAGCTTTAACATCTGTCCTTCCAATGAACACCCAGGGCTGATCTCCTTTAGAATGGACTGGTTGGATCTCCTTGTAGTCCAAGGGACTCTCAAGAGTCTTCTCCAACACTATAGTTCAAAAGCATCAATTCTTCAGCGTTCAGCTTTCTTCACAGTCCAACTCTCACATCCATACATGACCACTGGAAAAACCATAACCTTGACTATACGAACCTTTGTTGGCAAATTAATGTCTCTGCTTTTCAATATGTTATCTAAGCGTTTTAATTTCATGGCTGCAACCACCATCTGCTATGACCATCAATTATTGAGTGCCTGCATATATCTTAGGCTGAACTAGATACTGAAATAAGTTTCAATAATTGGAAATATTATAGCAGAGTCTCAGACTTGAATTAAGTGTTTTTAGTTCCTTTTATCAGAATGGAGTCCCCTGAAAGCTTGCAGTTGGAATCCCACCATTCAGCCCTGAGGATTTTAGAATCTTCATCAAGAAAGACAACTTTGTAAGAAATATATGAATTAGAGAATGAGAATTATTATGTACTTACTTCCTGCCTCAAATCATGATGATTTTTAGAACACAGGATGCAATTAAGTCTACAGCTGAACAAATCAATGATCTGTGAGGTTGGAAATTTTTTTAAAAAAACAGGCATAAAGTCTCTCACCTTACTAGGGACACATATATTGTTCCAAATTCAAAGAGGAAAAAAAAAATCAGTAAAAGATAGCTTTCCTGCAATTCATTCACCTATCAAACATTCATTCAGTCATTCAAAGACTAATTACTAAACATCTACTCTATGCTGGAATCATGCTAAGTCTTCTCGATACAGAACAGAACAAAACATGTCTGCTTTTTGCCTCTGTTGGGCTCACTGCCAAACAGCCGAGAACACTTAACACAATACATTGACTGATTAATCACAAAGAACGCATAAAACGGTGGACTAGCTGTTTAAATGCAGAATTTTCCTTATTATGAAGGATGTAACAAAAGTGTAAGGCAGAGATACATAATCTAGCCCAGGGAACAGAAAAGCCTTCCCAGAGGAAGTGACATTGAAGCCTCAGCTTGATTTTGAGTGAAGTGAAGAAGGTAAGTGTCAGGGAAGCTTTAGTCAGAGTTTTAGTCAAGTTTAGTCTGTGCAGAAGCCCTGAGCCTGAACGTCGTACCTCATGCTGAAGAAGCGGAACAAAGGCCAGAGTGCTGGAATCTGGCAGGGAAGAATTCACCTCTGTGACTACAGAGAAGCAGGAGAGACTTTCTTAGAGGTAGAGCAGAGTGTAGGCTGGGTGGGCAGCATAGGGAGTGTCTCTGAAGTGGCCGGCTCAGTTGGGTTACTTTATGGGTGACAGGAACCTCTCTCTAAGTCTCTGCCCACTTTCACTGTCTTTGTACTTAGGGTAAGGGCCTCCCAGGTGGCACTAGCAGTAAAGAGCCTGCCTGCTAATGCAGGTTAAATGTAAGAGGCAAAGTGTTATCCCTGGGGCAGGAAGATCCCCTGGTGGAGGAACACACTCCAGCGTTCTTGCCTGGAGAATCCTGGGGACAGAGGAGCTTGGAGGGCTACAGACCACATGGTCACAGAGTCAGACATGACTGAAGCGACTTAGCATGCAGCACACACATGTCCTGAGTGCACAGGGTGAAGACATGAGAGGACTTCTTTTTATGTCTTAAAACCTCATCTTCTCCACAGCAGGAGTTCTCAAATGGCCCCAAGTTGGTATTTGGAGAGCCATATTAATTCTGCCATTGTGAAGAGGTATCTATGAGCAATGAAGTTATTTCTGCCTCAGCTCCTCAGATCAGAGGCAGCCAGGATCCACATGGCCTTATCCAGGTGGCCATGTAGCTGAGGAAGAGAGGGTTGGGACTCTGCCAGCTACAAGATCTAGTTCTGAGAAGCCAAATTATGTGTTTTAAGCTGCTTCAAAATCTATGGACACTTTTTCCTCCTTTGAAAATCATTACAGCACTGAGCTAACCATTAGTAATCCCACCAAAGTCTAATACCAAAGGGCAGTCAAGAGGTACAGTTTTCCAGCCAATTCAAGCATCATGTTCTGCTAAAACCCATCTCACTATAAAATTACAGAATAGAGTATAGTGTATATTTCTTCCCCATTTATATTTGGAATTATTTTGGCTGGATTTTGTGCATTTGTTTCTTTCTTTATTTATACATAATAGTTATAATTTTGATAGAGTAACTACCAACCTTGGGTAGGTAGATGTACTAAATGCATAGGCTTATTTTATTTATTTGATAACTATTGACTGCTTCCCATTATCTTTGAGGCATACTTCTACAGACCAGAGTTCAATGGGAAAAGAGATACACAAAGTCCTCATTCATGCTGTTGCTAAGTCACTTCAGTCACGTCCAACTCTGTGTGACCCCATAGATGGCAGCCCACCAGGCTCCTCCATCCCTGGGATTCTCCAGGCAAGAATACTGGAGGGGGTTGCCATTTCCTTCTCCACCTTATTCATGTGGTGTTTATAATCTAAAGAGTAGAGACAGTAGCCAGGTAAAGGAAAGACAAAGGAAGAAAAGAAAGAGAGGGCAAAACTAAAAGGAAAGAAGAGAAAAGGGAAGGAAAGGAAGAAAAAAAGAACCGTAGTATTAACTAGTAGAAAAGTGAAGAAAAAAAGAACTGTAGTGTTAACTGGTAGAAAAGTGAGATGATAAACCAAACCATACTTGGCAATTGCCTGGTTCACTAGTACTTTGTAGCACAACCCTCACATACTTAGTGACTTAACACAACATTGTGTTTTGTTTACAGTTTTTTTGAGTTTAGAACTCTGGAAAGATTTAACTGGGTAACTTGTCCCTGGTCCACATAGCGGCAGCTGGAACAGGATGATCCACTTCCATAAAACAGCTTTTCATTCACAAGTTCTCCGAGCATCTCTCTTGCTCTCCTGCTTTTATCTTTCTCTCCCTTTCTATATTCACATGGCGTTTCATCCCCCATCTTTCTATGTGACTTGGACTCCTTACAGTATGGTGACCAGACTAATTAATGGTAGTATGCTTCTAAGTGTGAGTGAAAGTTGATAATCTCTTTTCACCAAAGCCCAGAAGAAACTGGCAATGTCTCTTTGTATGAGCAGTCACAGAGCCCACCCAGACTCAAGGAGATGCTAATGGGTCCCTAGTTCTCAGCAGAGAAGTGCCACGGCATATCAAGGCCATTTTAATCTACCACTGAGTCTCTGATACAAAGTTGGATCATTAGGATAGCTTTCCTCAGGCCGTTACGATTTATCTGAGTCCTGAATGACAAGAAGAAATTGAAATGCTAACATGTAAAAGCAGACCATAATAGACAGAAGGAATAGCAAGTACAAAACCCCCAATGCATAAATGATTGATGTATTTGAGAGAAGAGTGAAAGCTAGAGTGACTGGATCATGAAGATTGAGGAAGAGATTTTAAGGGGATGAGGTAGTAAAAGTAGAGTCAGTTGGCCATAAGCAGGAATTTGGATACTATTCTTAGTGTAAGGGAAGGCACTGGGAGCTTTTGAAATTAGCATGAAGTAATTTACATATTTAAAGGATTATAGAAGTGCAAGAATAGCAGTTGGAAGAACAGTTAGGAGACTATCACAGTAATTCAAGCATGAGATGATGGTGTTTTAGATTCACTTGATTCCAGTGGAGATAGATTTAAGATGAATGCAGCCATAGGTATAGGGTGTAAGTACAGATATAGATAGTGATATAGATTTAGAGGTAGACCTATATATGTATAGATTTAAATAGAGATAGAGACATATGTATGCACATAAAAATCAATATGTAAGTAGTTATATAGACTGAGAGAGAAATAAATATATAGAGAGAAACATATAGAGATAGATAATAGATTTAAGATAAAATACAGAGAAATAAAAATATATAAACATATTTAGATACAAATAGAGATAGATACCAATGCAGAAGTACATGAGTTTAGACAGAGTTAGAGGCACAAGCATAGATGTGGATATACATCTAAGGTGGACATGATAGAATTTGCTAGTGAATTAGCTAAGAGAGTAAAGATACAAAAGAATTCAAAGATGATTTGAGTAACTAGATGCATAATAATGCTACTGAATAAATTATAGGAGACTGGTTTATGGAAAGTGTTCCACTAAAGAGGTAAAAGGAGCCCAAGGAAACCTCTGAAATCAGAAGTGCTTGAGGGGGTCATGTCACACTTATTGTAGGTACCCACTGATTTGTCTCCTCTTCCCTCTCACGTGAATGCTCTTTCTTGCCTCTATCTTTCATCCTAGAATTTCTCACCTCTGGAATACCGTGACTGGGAGAGTGTCACAGAATTTGGAGCAAGAGACGTCTGTATTTAACCTCGATGGCTGGGACTTTCCTGAAGGTCCAGTGGTTAAGAATCCATGCTTCCACTGCAAGAGATGAAGGTTCCCTCCCTGGCAGGGAAATGAAGGTCTCACCTGTTGCATGGCAATGCCAAAAATTTTGCAAATCTCAATGGCTGCCATTTACAAGCAGTAGAGTATGGGCAAATTAGCTCACTTCTTTAAGCTTCAGTATCTTTCATTTCAAAGTGGAAATAACTTTGCCCAACTCACGGAGCTCCTATAAGAATTAAAAGTTAAAAATGTGCAAGATGTTATTTAGTGCTGTGTCCAGAAACTAATAGGGCTCAAGAAATGTTAATCTTCCTTTCCTTATATCCTCAAGCCTTTCAAAATCCTTGTTTCTTAAGATCCAATCTTTCTTAAATACTTTTTGAAATTTTTAAAATCATCTCCACTCTTCAATGTATTATTCCATAATTATTTCCATCAAGCTGATGTAATTCCTCAATTAAACTATAATTTCCTTAGAAGCAGTGATTCACTATTACGCATCCTCTTTTTTCCACAACATCCAGTCCAACACTGAACACTCCATAAGCACTATATTAGAATAAGCCCTTTTGATTGATTCTTTTTTTTTTCATTCTGGTGAATTAAATAATTCTTTTCCAATATTGAAGTTCCAATGAAAACTTGAATCTAAAATCATATGAAAAATGGAGTTTCATGATTTTTCCTAATTAAAAAAGAAAAAGACTTCAGGGAGATTTTTTGTTTTTCTTATTCTTTTCAAGTGGTTCTCATAGCTAATAGAATGTTATTAGATGTAAAACAAAGGTATCTGCAAGGGGTGATATTTTTTCCATCAAGGTTTATGAAAACTAGTCAGTTCAGTTCAGTCGCTCAGTCATGTCTGACTCTTTGGGACCCCAAGAATCACAGCACACCAGGCTCCCTGTCCATCACCAACTCCTAGAGTTCACCCAAATTCATGTGCACCGAGTCGGTGATGCCATCCAGCCATCTCATCCTCTGTCGTCCCCTTCTCCTCCTGCCCCCAATCCCTCCCAGCATCAGGGTCTTTTCCAATGTGTCAACTCTTTGCATGAGGTGGCCAAAGTACTGGAGTTTCAGCTTTAGCATCAGTCCTTCCAGTGAACACCCAGGACTGATCTCCTTTAGGATGGACTGGTTGGATCTCCTTGCAGTCCAAGGGACTCTCAAGAGTCTTCTCTAACACCACAGTTCAAAAGCATCAATTCTTCGCCGCTCAGCTTTCCTCACAGTCCAACTCTCAATTACATCAGTGTTTCATGGTCTTAAATGATTTATATTAAAATGTTTGTGAATACTAATTGCTCAACACTCTATAGACTGGTTCCAAATCGGGAAAGGAGTACCTCAAGGCTATATATTGTCAGCTTGCTTATTTAACTTATATGCAGAGTACATCATGTGAAAAGCACAAACTGGAATCAAGATTGCTAGGAGAAATAGCAATAACCTTAGATATGCAGATGACACTAACCTTATGGCAGAAAGCAAGGAAGACTAAAAACCTCTTAATGAAAGTGAAAGGGGAGCGTGAAAAAGCCAACTTAAAACTCTAATTAAAATAAAATGAAGATCATGCCAACTTGTCCCATCATTTCATGGCAAGTGGATGGGGAAACAATGAAAGCCATGACAGATTTTTTTGGGGGGTGCTTCCAAAGAACTTCTCCCAGGATTGATTTTTCCTTCTTATCTGTATCTGCGTCAAAATACCACAAACAAAGTTGAGCAGAAAATGCGGTGAAAATTATTCAATGTGGCCAAGGAGAAAATATCAAAGCAAGCCTTTCAGGATGACTAGGATATGTGAGGTCTAATGACCTTAGAATTTCCTTGTAAAGCTGGTTAAGTTGACTTGGGTAGAAACGTAACTTATTGCTTTCAGTAAATTCCTTTCTCCTTGCCCATCTTGAATGATTGTCACTGCCTTTCCCCCCATTTCTAATCCTTTCTAATTTGCACCATATTCTAAGAAAGAAAGTGAAAGTTGCTCAGTCCTGTCCTCTTTGCCACCCAGTGGCCTATACAAAAGGGAAAATGAAAGTCTCTCAGTCCTGTCCGACTTTTTGCCACTCCATGGATTATAGAGTCCATGGAATTCTCCAGGCTAGAATACTGGAATGGGCAGCCTTTCCCTTTTCCAGGGGATCTTCCCAACCCAGGGATCGAACCCAGGCCTCTCACATTGTGGGCAGATTCTTTACTAGCTGAGCCATCAGGGAAGCCCTTAGTGCTGAAGAATTGTTGCCATTAAACTGTGGTCTTGGAGAAGACACTTGAGAGTCCCTTGGACTGCAAGGAGATCCAACCAGTCCATCCTAAAGGAGATCTGTCCTGAATATTCACTGGAAGGACTGATGCTGTAGCTGAAACTCCATACTTTGGCCACCTGATATGAAGAACTGACTCATTGGAAAGACCCTGATGCTGGGAAAGACTGAGGGCAGGAGGAGAAGAGGACAAGAGAGGATGAGATGGTTGGATGGCATCACCAACTCCATGGACATGAGTTTGAGCAAGTTGCAGGGGTTGGTGATGGACAAGGAAGACTGGCGTGCTGCAATCCATGGGGTTGCAAAGAGTCAGACATGACTGAGTGTCTAAACTGACTGAACTGACTGACTTGATGTAAAATTAATCTTTGAAAATTTAACTTTCTGAGATTTTGTATATTATACTTAAAAATATGTTGGTTATAATTTTTTTAATTGAAAATGTGACTTCTGGATAAAAGTTTCATATTAAAATGTCTTATGTCTTCTGTCTGTCTCTGCTTGTGACCATGACACTATTTTCTTGCTTAGACTGTAATGGTATACTCACCAATGTTGGACTTTTCCTACCACTGCAAAAAATATGACCACTGAAAATGACCCTTCTTCTCCAATTCTGATCAAATATAAGCCCTGTTATCTTTATCAAACTTCCTTAATGTGAAGAGAATTTCTCTTTGGTAGGTTCTTAACCATTGTTTGTAATACTATCTCTCTATGATTTGAGAATTTTTATGTTCAAATAATAGCTTTCATGTTGCATCATTATTGCTTATTAGTCTTGGTATTCATCAATTTCCCACATTGGATGTTTTGATGAAATAATAATTCCTATTTTAATAACTCACGTATAAGATATTTAAAAGAACATATACAAATATCCCCATATATACCATGGGAATATATGGGGATATTTGTATATACATGCAGAAGTATCACTCCCTGCATGATAAAGAAGCTTGTCAACACATTTTCTGCATATGTAAATGAATCATACACTTTCACCATGGAAATGAACTGAGTAGTAGGTCTTTCTGCCTCCACCCACCATCAGCTTCCAAGAGCATGACGCCTAATCGTCCTCCAATGCAGTCTACTCTTTCCCTTTCGTTATTCTAATGTGTGAAAACCCTGTCCTTTGGAGTCAGAACCTAAAGTGATAAATTTACTCATTAACTCATTCAGCAAAATTATATTAGTTACTGGTGAGCTAAATATTGACTACATGTAAAGTAAATATTGGGCAACTACCAGAATATAAATGGATTTATAAGCATTATTTGTCAAATTTGTCTTTTTAATGGAATCCAAGGAGCTTGGTAAAAAGTAGACATTCATAACCCACTCTTGTCCCAGACTGCTGAGAGACTGACTCTCCATATGGGACACTTAGGAACCTGAACATTTAACAAGAAGTTACTGCTGATTAAGCAAGTTTAGAGAACATGTATAGACTTCATATTAAAAATTTTATCCTGAAGATATGAAGAAAACAGTTACGGAGTTTAATTTAAGCAGAGAAGTGATTTTTTAGGAAGGATTTCCTGGTGACCGAATGCAATAATCAGAACGAAGAAGCATCATGATTTGTATAATATTAGGTGGGAACATGGAGTTTAACTTGGATCAATGCTCAGATTTATGGGTTAGAACTTTTTTTTGAAGGGAGGATCAGGCGACAATGGTGTTTTTCACTGAAGTTGGATGTGGAGAAGACTGACTTCAGGGTAGAGAGGGGCGAGTGTATGTGTGTGTGTATGTCTGCATGATTGGCAGTGCTTGGGGTTGAGAGTTTGCTGTGTGGGAAGATGAAGAGTTTAGTTTGCAGGACATGAGATTTGAAGCACCTGCAGAACAATCAGTTCCGATTAGCAGCTGGGTATATGGTTCAGGGTTTGGGAACATGACCTGGGTCAGAGACGTTTACGTGAGAGTGGTTAATATAGAAACAACTGTTGAAGTTATTAGAGTAAATGACATGGGAGGAGAGTGTTTAGAGAAAGGGAGAAGAGGGATGAGGATAGACCTTGCTGGAATCCTAATATCTAAAAGATAGGCAGAGGGAGAAAGGATCAATAAGGGAAGCTGAAGCAATGACAAGTGATATAGGAGGCAATCCAAGGATAAGTGATTCTAGAGGGAAAAATTAGGAAAGATTGCAAAAGAAAAGTGATCACAATATTAAATTTTGCCAAGGTTAAGTAAGTTAAAAATCAGAATGCTCATTCCATTTATGAATGGTTCAGTACAGTTCAGATAAAGTTCAGTCTCTCAGTTGTGTCCGACTCTGCAACACCATGAATGGCAGCACGCCAGGCCTCCCTGTCTATCACCAACTCCCAGAGTTTACCCAAACTCATATCAATTGAGTCGGTGATGCCATCCAACCAGACCTTTGTGGACAAAGTAATGTCTCTGCTTTTTAATATGCTATCTAGGTTGGTCATAACTTTCTTTCCAAGGAGTAAGCATCTCTTAATTTCATGGCTACAGTCACCATCTGCAGTGATTTTGGAGCCCCCCAAAATAAAGTCTGACACTGTTTCCACTGTTTCCCCATCTATCTCCCATGAAGTGATGGGACCAGATGCCATGATCTTCATTTTCTGAATGTTGAGCTTTAAGCCAATTTTTTCACTCTCCACTTTCACTTTCATTAAGAGGCTTTTTAGTTCCTCTTCACTTTCCGCCATAAGGGTGGTGTCATCTGCATATCGGAGGTTATTGATATTTCTCCCGGAAATCTTGATTCCAGCTTGTGCTTCTTTCAGTCCAGCGTTTCTCATGATGTACTCTGCACAGAAGTTAAATAAGCAGGGTGACAATATATAGCCTTGACGTACTCCTTTTCCTGTTTGGAACCAGTCTGTTGTTCCATGTCCAGTTCAAACTGTTGCTTCCTGACCTGCATATAGGTTTCTTAAGAGGCAGATCAGGTGCGCTGGTATGCCCATCTCTTTCAGAATTTTCCACAGTGTATTGTGATCCACACAGTCAAAGGCTTTGGCATAGTCAATAAAACAGAAATAGATGTTTTTCTGGAACTCTCGCTTTTTCGATGATCCAGCAGATGTTGGCAATTTGATCTCTGGTTCCTCTGCCTTTTTTAAAACCAGCTTGAACATCTGGAAGTTCACAGTTTGCGCATTGCTGAAGACTGGGTTGGAGAATTTTGAGCATTACTTTGCTAGTGTGTGAGAGGAGTGCAATTGTGTGAGAGTTTGAGCATTCTTTGGCATTGCCTTTCTTTGGGGTTGGAATGAAAACTGACCTTTTCCAGTCCTGTGGCTACTGCTGAGTTTTCCAAATTTGCTGGCATATTGAGTGCAGCATTTTCACAGCATCACCTTACAGGCTTTGGAATAGCTCAACTGGAATTCCATTAACTCCACTAGCTTTGTTTATAGTGATGCTCTCTAAGACCCACTTGACTGCACATGCCAGGATGTCTGGCTCTAGGTGAGTGATCACACCATCATGATTACCTGGGTCATGAAGATCTTTTTTGTACAGTTCTTCTGTGTATTCTTGCTACCTCTTCTTAATATCTTCTGCTTCTGTTAGGTCCATACCATTTCTGTCCTTTATCGAGCCCATCTTTGCATGAAGTGTTCCCTTGGTGTCTCTAATTTTCTTGAAGAGATCTCTAGTGATTCCCATTCTGTTGTTTTCCTCTATTTCTTTGCATTGATCGCTGAGGAAGGCTATGTTATCTCTCCTTGCTCTTCTTTGGAACTCTGCATTCAGACTGATATATCCGTCCTTTGCTTCTTTGCTTTTCACTTCTCTTCTTTTCACACCTATTTGTAAGACCTCCCCAGACAGCCATTTTGCTTTTTTGCATTTCTTTTCTATGGGGATGACCTTGATCCCTGTCTCTTGTACAATGTCATAAATAAAGAGATCACTAATAGCCTTTGCTCATGAACAATAGAAGTCTGATTACAATAGGTTGTATCATGTGTGAAATAAGGATAACCATGTCTAGGACATTCAGGCTTTCATCTATGAAATGGATTCAGTAATACTTCCCTTGAAGGGTTGATGTGAGGATTAAATGAGATCTCAGGTTTCTAACACACTGTTTAGAATGTAACAGCTATCCAAAAATATTTTAAAGAAATATTTTTGTTCAACATTATCAATACAATGTGAGGGATACCATATTATTTTGGTAACATTTAGTATAATATTTATGGGCTAAAAGTAAAGTCAATTAATATAATGAAGATATGACTCATTTTCATAATTTTTTATTATGATGAGGACACAAGATAAAGATCTTGAGCACATAGAATTTATAAAATTAATCTAAATAATATATGCCAAAATCCTGCAAAAATTAATAATAGTTTCGGTTACTTTGATATTATTTGGGGCAAAATAATGCCTTTAAAACAAAATTGTATGTATGCAAGTTTAATATAATGCGAAGCAACAGTTAGAACTGGAAATGTAACAACAGCCTGGTTCCAAATAGGAAAAGGAGTACGTCAAGGCTGTATATTGTCACCCTGCTCATTTAACTTCTATGCAGAGTACATCATGAGAAACGCTGGACTGGAAGAAGCACAAGCAGGAATCAAGATTGCTGGGAGAAATATCAGTAACCTCCAATATGCAGATGGCACCACCCTTATGGCAAAAAGTGAAGAGGGACTAAAAAGCCTCTTAATGAAAGTGAAAGAGGAGAGTGAAAAAGTTGGCTTAAAGCTCAACATTCAGAAAACGAAGATCTTGGCATCCTATCCCATCACTTCATGGGAAATAGATGGGGAAACAGTGGAAACAGTGTCAGTCTTTATTTTGGGGGGCTCCAAAATCACTGCAGATGGTGACTGCAGCCATGAAATTAAGAGATGCTTACTCCTTGGAAGGAAAGCTATGATCAACCTAGATAGCATATTCAAAAGCAGAGACATTAATTTGCTGACTAAGGTCCGTCTAGTCAAGGCTATGGTTTTTCCTGTGGTCATGTATGGATGTGAGAGTTGGACTGTGAAGAAGGCTGAGCACCAAAGAATTGATACTTTTGAAGTGTGGTGTTGGAGAAGACTCTTGAGAGTCCCTTGGACTGCAAGGAGATCCAACTAGTCCATTCTGAAGATCAGCCCTGGGATTTCTCTGGAAGGAATGATGCAGAAGCTGAAACTCCAGTACTTTGTCCACCTCATGCAAAGAGTTGACTCATTGGAAAAGACTCTGATGCTGGGAGGGATTGGGGGCAGGAGGAAAAGGGGACGACCGAGGATGAGATGGCTGGATGGCATCATGGGCTTGATGCACGTGAGTCTGAGTGAACTCCGGGAGTTGGTGATGGACAGGGAGGCCTGGCGTGCTGCGATTCATGGGGTCACAAAGAGTCGGACATGACTGAGTGACTGAACTGAACTGAACTGCATCAGTTTATATTCACAAGTCAATTCTCTGCTATAATCCAGTTTTACTAAGGTGTTTATTTTACTTTATTGCCAGGGAGAAAAAACTGTGAGATAAGTAACCATTTATTCAGTAGACAATACACTTTTTAATTCATAGTTCTAGTGAACTGTATGAGTGAAACATCATTAAGAATATTATATGTCTTCTTACTTAAATTTTGCAATAACCCTGTTACTCACCACTCTTTCAGAGGCGACAAAATGGAGAGTCATAGAGAATAAGTGTCACCCAGGACACGCAGCTATTTGACAGCAGTACTTGGACTTAGACTTTGATGGTTTACCTCTTAAGTAAACTATGATGTCTGTTTCCTTTGTTCTCAACATCTCTACTCTAAGAAGCAAGGCACAGAGTTACCATCACGGTTCAGTGTTCATAACCAAGTACTCCTCGATTATGTAATATGGGCAGAGCCCTCTGTAAGATCTGTGCGTGTTGATGAATATGACACTGTCCACTTTATCAAAGACAAAAGAAATAAAGATATAAGCCCACTAAGAACTTATTATTAGTTAGAATTTCTTGGTATTAGTGCATACATACTGAAGAATGAAAAGTCATATCTATGATTATTTTCAAGAATTTTAAGTCAGAGATTTTATACATATTTGGGTCCAGTTTTACACATTGTGTTATAGCACTGGATATTAGGAATTAAGAAATTTGTAAATGTGATGAATTGCTGACACCTAGCCTGTAAAGAATCTATGCAGCCAAGAGTACAAAAATAACTGATATTCTATTATGCACAGAGCCAAAGTGGCAAGAACAGTGTGCTGTTGGCAACATGAATAAAATTTAATTTAAAATATTTCAATGTAGCTCTCTATATTATGCTGTTATAGGTTTGTTAATTGGTTAAGCTATAACCACACTGCAGATGGCTGCTCTAATCAGGAATTCACATTCCAAGGATATCTAGCTAGCATTTAAAATTCAAAACATTTATTCAAGAATTGGCTTCTACCTGTGCTTCTCTTACCGTGATCTTGATTGCTTTACTAAGTAACTTGGTAACAGTCAGAAAAAAAGTTGTTAAAATCAATATCTTATTCAATAGCATGGCTAATATTAGACATGAGTTCTCATTGGTAAAATTGTCAAAATATTTTAGATTGGAAAAGTAAATCAATTCTAATCCTTGTATTAACAGGTCTTTTGCCAAAAGTTTTACTTTAGTTTTAGGTTTGAAAGATTCATTAGTAAAAGAAACCATTTGTTACACACAGAGAAACTATTTCAATATTTTATAGAAGATTATTTGATTGAATTTCAATATACAGCCATTAAAAGAAAAGAAATAGAAACTATAATAGAGAATAGTAACTGCATATACATCACCAAATTGGGCCAATCTACATCCAGACTTGAATAGCACTGGAAAGTCCCAAATGAGAGCAATCCAGAGTCCCAGTTGGGAAAGGGTCCTAGGTGGTGTGTCTACTCCACAGGTGAGACTTTCAATTGCTGATTTAGGGGCTCCTGTTTATAATTCTGCCACAAATTGATACCGTCATCAGTTAACATGCAAAAATGAAACTCTGAATAATCTTTTTTAACTTTAAAAATGCTGTTTGTTTCACCTGTGAGTCATAGGATTTTGTTAGACCCCAGTAAGTTGGCCAGACCTTCAAGGGCTCAAGAATTCCAAGACCCATCCCCTTTCTTTTCTAAAGTGCTGCCTCACTGTGTTTGCAAGCAGGCACAGAATCCAGGCAATGTTTAGGCAGGTCAGAAGCAGGTCAGGGGCTTGCTCTCCTGCTTTTGAAGCCTGAACAAGACTTCCTCCGTTTTGATTTCCCTGACAACATTGTATACCAATCTAGATTGCATTTTAGGAAACAGTCCCTTAAGTTCCTGTGCCAGCCTATTTGTTAGGAAGGTGTCTGCTTTCCAGCGACAGACCACAAAGGCTACCAATCTCTCCTTCAGGAGAATACTTAGCAGGACAGAGGGCTAGAACTTATCAGATCTGTGGAACCAATCATGTGGATTTTTCAATGCCTGCTTCCAGATAAATGTTTGGAAAACAAACTCAAGTCTATGTGAAAGGTATTGATCTGAAACTTACTGCTATGATAACCAGGTAGCATTCTTGTAGAGGATTACCAGCAATCACCCTCTTCAAACTTCGTAGTTGGCCTGTTTCTACCAGTAAGGATCTACAAGTTATACATGTTTAAACTGGTTTGAGGCCATGTGCATCATATCAATGTACATGGATCAAGATATGGAAGGAAGAGGCATTTTTGATCATTTAGAAATAGTCACAACTTTCTATAATAAACATTATCATACAAAAGTGAAAAAAAAAATCTCAAAGAGGTTACTCTGATTTTCTTTATTGTTTCATCAAGGATAACTTACCACTTCCACTAAGACAAATATCCTTCCTATATAGACCAGGGTACACAGAGAATATTAGCAAACATTGCGACACTTCTCTGATATAAAAGTCATTATTAAAAAAGCTCCATATAAAACCATCTGTTACTCAAATTTTTTCAAAAGCATCTTGCATTCTAATGTATACATGTTAAAAATGGTTATCTCTAAATATTTTGATGCTAATTTTCCAAATTAATATGCAAATCTTAAGTGCCTTATTCTGTGTTAGATACAGTTATTAATGGGATTTTAACAAGCAAGATGGCCACATATGTCATGGCACCTCATATGTATTTAACAGTACGTTTCCTGGCCAGTTTGGAAAACTGATAGATTTCTTAAAGAAACAAAAATTTACACCCTTTGAGTTAGCACAAATTTTGACTTAAAGTAATAAGTAATATAGTTATACAACATTTAGATGATATCTCTATTCTACCAGTTGGATTACCAATCATTAACTTGGAATGAATATTTGCACTCAAATAGAGGTTATTCTGTAGCACTTAGAGGAGAAACGTAATAGAACATGGTCCATATTAAATCCATTCTAAAAACATTTGATTAGAGCACCTGTTAATTCTCTCTGCCTTTAATTTTGCATATGGATAGTACACTGAGTGCCAAGGAACTGAAAGTTTCATTTTTGCTAGAGGGAATCAATATTAGTGATTGAATGGGACAAGTTCATCTGTCTACCCAATATTGAAATATGACTGATGTGGTGAAAATACATCTAGTTGGAGGGGACAGAGATATTTAAAGTAAAATAGGTGGGATCTTGCCAAAGACCTTTCATCCCAACCCTACCCCCACTTTCTCTTTCCCAGTGACATCTGGACCAGAACCGGTGTAAGAACTATCGTGTTTTTAAAATGTTCCAAGGTCACCCTTCTGAGAGTCATTTCTTCCATCTTCCTTAGACACGTTTACTCTCATTTTTAAATGAGGTTCATATGCGGAATCAGTTTTTTGATAGTAGCTGTGCATTTTAAATCTAAACAATCTAATTTAATGGGATGAGGAGTGATAATTTTTCAAAAGACATTATTCCAAATTCCTCTAGTCCTACAGGTTACATCTTTCTCATTTCGGATGTATGCCTGACAGAGCCTGTGGTTAACCCCCAGGCATAAATGTACATTTTTAGGAAAAAGGTTTGCATCCTCCAATGCAGCTTTACATCAAGATTTGTGTGGGTGTATGTGTGTGGGGGGGTTGTTTTGTTTTTGTTTTTACTTGCAAAAGGAGTACTTATTTAAATGCTGCATTAAAAGTCTTTGGCGTAACAGTGGGCCAAAATGGTGAATATGGGCTTGGGCACTGTGGATAGCTAAGTATATCTCACCTCAGTGGATTCTTTGGTATTTAGGTTTTCAGTGATCTGTTAAATGCTCTGCACATTTGAAAAGCTGTTTGCAGGCAATTCATGTAAGATGGCATAACAGGCAATGGTTTGGATTTGCAAAACATGTTTATTTTACAAATTCAGATTTGCTTCAGTTTGATACTTTGGCATATTATATTTTTATCTCTTCAAGATTTAGAAAACTTTCTTTAGGAGCCTTCCAATCTTCCCTACAAAGAGTAACAAATGCTGTCTTTCTTGGTAATCTTTTGAATGGTATTCTCAAAACAGGATTATCAAAATTTCTTTTCCTATAATAGAATCCTGAATCAGCAAAATCTTCAGCTTTGCTGCATACTTAAAATAGGTTGGCAAAATCTTGTCTGGTATTGCCGGCATGTGTCATTTAAAAAAAAAAAAATCTGTAAAGTCTTCGGAATATGACCAGTGACTCTATCCTCCTGAAACACTCCAGTGCCTGCTGCTTTTCTATTGCTTTGCCTTTGTGCTTCAAGAAGATCTGACTAAAGAATTTGAATTACAGTGGCCTGGTGACTTGTCAGTGACAGAAATGATGGGTTTCTGAGTTATGCCAATCTTCATAACTCTGCAGCATTTTCTCCTTAGCTCTTCATAATCAACATTCAACATCTCATTTTTACCATTTTCCTCTTAAATTTCTAAATAACCTCTTTAAGATGGAGAGCTAATGGAAACTGGGAAAGGAAATAGCCGTTTGGTGGAAACTACATTTTTTTAATAACTGAAAAAAAGCTTGGCTTCAGGGCATTTGGGAAAAACAATTCCAACACAAAAGAAAGCAAGAACAAATACCAGAGAGTCTTCTTTGTTTCATTCCTGAAATCCACTCTTTTGCTGAGTTGGTATTGCTACTATTCATCTCTTTGGAGAACTTTCTCTGTGAATTCCAATGGCTTTGTGATGTGTGGGGACAGAGGGCGGGGAGCTGTTTGACTTCTCATTTTGTCTCTTACTCATGGTCTTATTTTATGCAGCTTTCATAATTTTGCTCTCTGAGGATGGAAAGAACCCCCACCTGCTGTGAACATTTACTCTTCTGTCTGCCTAGCATCCATAGGTGTTTTCCAAAAGCCCTTGTATTTCCCTTATGGGGTTAACTTTTCTCATTGACATCAGTCTTCATGGGACTGTAAATCATTCATTTCCTCCACTTTAGAAGTCCCTGGAGTTCCTGGCAACACAATAGGAACCTCCCACAGGGCCTTCTCCCCAGCTCAGTACAGCCAATGCATAGGTTAGCATAATACTTAAGTTCTACCAGTCGGATTCTTTCTCCTAGACCTTTACACCTCAACAAGAGAGTTTTGTTTGAAGAGAGTTTGAAACATGTTTGATGTTGATTTATTCTCACTTTAGCACTCTGATATCCTGGATAAATATGTGTGTGCGCATGTGTGTGTGCGGCTGTGTTCTAGTTTTATGGTATCTATACTAATTTTTGTAAGCCACTAGTATCAGACAAGATTGAGCAACTGAGCTGAACTGAACTGAGTGAAGCAGTAAAAGAGGTTTACAAATCTAATTCAAGATTATCATTTGCAGTTTTTTAAGTCCAAAATCACTGCAGATGGTGATTGCAGCCATGAAATTAAAAGACGCTTACTCCTTGGAAGGAAAGTTATGACCAACCTAGATGGCATATTCAAAAGCAGAGACATTGCTTTGCCAACAAAGGTCCGTTTAGTCAAGGCTATGGTTTTCCCAGTGGTCATGTATGGATGTGAGAGTTGGACTGTGAAGAAAGCTGAGTGCTGAAGAATTGATGCTTTTGAGCTGTGGTGTTGGAGAAGACTCTTGAGAGTCCCTTGGACTGCAAGGAGATCCAACCAGTCCATTCTAAAGGAGATCAGCCCTGGGGATTCTTTGGAAGGACTGATGCAGAAGCTGAAACTCCAGTACTTTGGCCACCTCATGAGAAGAGTTGACTCATTGGAAAAGACTCTGATGCTGGGAAGGATTAGGGGCAGGAGGAGAAGGCGACAACAGAGGATGAGATGGCTCGGTGGTGTCACCGGCTTGATGGACATGAGTTTGAGTGGGAGTTGGTGATGGACAGGGAGGCCTGGTGTGCTGCAATTCATGGGGTTGCAATGAGTCGGACACGACTGAGCAACTGAACTGAACTGAACTGAGTATCATTCCAGTAAAATTATTTGTACTCCGATCACTCATAATAGATTTTTATTATTTGCAACAGAATGTGAGCAAAAAAATAAATACCCTTAAAGGATATATTATTCAGAAACCCTTTCTAGGACAAGTTAGGATAGAAATAGATGTAATAATTAAATATAAAAATAAGCTCTGGCCATAATACATTTCTTCACATACTGAGGTTGTTATTAATTCTGGACATCCATTTGTAGGGATGCTATGGGGAAAAAAATTCAAACACTATGTAATTTCAGACTGTAAGAAAATTGCAAACCAAGTGTAGTTAAGCACCTGCTATATGTCACATTTCATGTGAGAATAGAATGAGAGATTAAAAAAATGAAGAAGTCACTCTCAAGCAGCTTATAATTCAACCTAAGGAAAACATACAAATCATTTAAATAATATTAATAATTATCTGTAATTAATAACAATTCTGTAGCCCAGCAGTAGGGCAATCCCATATACAGCACTATTTCCTCTCTATGTTGACTTTGACTTAGTGTACTTCATCACCCAGATAAAATCTACCCACATCAATATGTTCATCACCAATATAGGATTTTCTCAAAGATATGTTAGAGAGGAATGTGGATATGGAGGATTTTGTATTGCACACCCAGAACATCTGCCTCACTTTTACATTCTGTACATTTATCCTTTCTTAACTTCGTTTGTCTTTTCCCCAGGCAATTTTTTCCCTTTTCTCTCTTGCCAACAAATATCTGCCTTGACACTTCCCTTCCTCTCAATCTTACTTTTTCTTTTCCTACAAAGTGATTACTCCTCCAAATTTACTTTACTCCCTTACACACCCTTCTCAACTAACCATGGATCTTCTGGTAACAGGATTCATCTTCCTTAACAGATAACTACAGAGTATGAATGAAGGTGTTTTGGTAAAGATGATGATATCTGATCTGGGTTTCAGTATATACCTAAAATCTGCCAAATAGCATGGGTCTAAACAAGTCTCATATCCTCTCTAAATTTTATTTTTCTCAACTTAACCCAGACCTGTTCCCTTCAAGGGTCAGTTGTGAAGGTAAATTATGTTCCTTATAAAATGTTCTATATTATAGATAAGTAAGAAAATGAAATGCTATCTAGGTGGTAGTTTGACAAGGTCACCTTTATGTTATCTTGTCTGAAGATGTCATCTGTTACATGAATTATTACATAAAAGAAGCCCAATCAAAGGTACAGAAATGACAAGGAGGACATCTAAGTTGTTATCATTCAAAGTTCCAAAGCAATAACCTTTGCAAAGTTTGGTATTTTTATTGCAACACTGAGTAACCTGATATTTTCATTCAAAAGTGTTCACTTGGATCACACTAGACTATAACCAAATACTCTTACTCATTGTCATTTTTCTTATCTGTTCAGTGGGATGGGGTCAAAAAGGATGAGATCAGGGACAGAGAGGCAAGCACATCGAATGCAGAAAATACTCCATTACAAGAAGCACTCTCCCAAATAATACACACACCAACACACACAGAGACACCACACCAACACATGCCTCTTTAGTGTCAGAATATCTGCTCCTCTAGGAATATCCCTCCTCTAGAGGGTCTTTTTCCAGGAGTTAATTGTAATGAAAGGGGTTTTTTCTACCATTTTCAAAGACCTACCTTCCTCCCCAAAGTGCTAGCTTTCTCAAGAACCAATCAAACCTCAGCACAAGAAATACTTAAAATCCGGTTGTAGAATCACTACATTTATAGTATTGGGCTATGTCTGGGGCAGCAGCTCCTCCTTATACTCTTCAGTTCAGTTCAGTTCAGTCACTCAGTCATGTCCAACTCTTTGCAACCCCATGAATCGCAGCACGCCAGGCCTCCCCATCTATCACCATCTCCTGGAGATCACTCAAACTCACGTCCATCGAGTCAGTGATGCCGTACAGCCATCTCATCCTCTGTCGTCCCCTTTTCCTCCTGCCCCCAATCCCTCCCAGCATCAGAGTCTTTTCCAATGAGTCAACTCTTTGCATGAGGTGGCCAAAGTACTGGCGTTTCAGCTTTAGCATCAGTCCTTCCAAAGAACACCCAGGGCTGATCTCCTTTAGAATGGACTGGTTGGATCTCCTTGCAGTCCAAGGGACTCTCAAGAGTCTTCTCCAACACCACCGTTCAAAAGCATCAATTCTCGATGCTCAGCTTTCTTCACAGTCCAACTCTCACATCCATACATGACCACAGGAAAAACCATAGCCTTGACTAAACGGACCTTTGTTGGCAAAGTAATGTCTCTGCTTTTCAGTATGCTATACTCTTATACTCTTAGATGTGTCTAAATTTCTATGACATCCGATCCTATTAAAAATTAAGTACAGGACAACAACCCTGTGGTTTCCCTGGATTTGATGGCAGGCAGGGGAGATTCTGAAGCTAATGGACAAATGGGTTTTGGTCACAGCTCATTGCATTGCCTCCTCATGGGACATGTGTGTTAGCGATCACCTCCAAGCAATCAATTTCATCCAGAGTGGGTTTAATGGAGTGCTCATTATTGTATTGAAAGTATATGCAATGCACCTTGTATCTGCACTGTCATAAGACAATGAAAAGTAAGGCATTTATAAACTTCATAAGAAATAATGCTTTATAAGAAATAATGACTTTGGTAACCTGACCCCAGTATGGGGGATAAAATAAGAAGATTTGGTTAAGCCTGATAATGCATAGAGCTCATCAGAAAACACCTCTAAGTAGGCCAGGGTATTTTTTTTTTTTAATTCTGCCCCAATCTCACAGACTCAACCCTGCCCCACAAAGAAGGTCCCACATAGCAAATCTGTGCAACTCATAGGACAACTCTGCCTTTTGTTTATAGAAATCTGATAGCCACACAGATATTTATCAACTGTGCCAACAAGACTGTCCCTGCAGGATCCCAGGGAGTCCTGAGGGCTGGCCTGGCTGCTCCCTTCCAGCTATGTGACCTACCACCTCAGAGCCATCAGCACCCCGAGGGTGTTGTCAATGCTAAAGGGATGAAAGCTTAGGACAAGAAAGTGCCTCCCACAGTGTGACTTGAAATTAAAACCATGAGCACTTCCTAAGTTTTCAAAGGAGGGAGAGTCTGTCCTCCTGAATATTTGTTAATTACAATATGTGAAAATATATCTTAAGCCCTAAGGGAACATTCAGGCAAGAGTCAATTTAAGAAGTAAAGAAGATATGCCTCACATGTAACTCGAAGTTAGATGAGGAGACCAGCCATTCAGTTCTTTTGTATTTCCTACTATATTAAGGTTTCTAATACATAGACTTGAACTTGAAGCCACCAGATTGGCATATACAGTTTGACCAATTATTGTAGTTTTCTAATTTCATCAGAAATTCTGATGATTAAAATAGTGAGAGGCTCACTCCCAAGCTTAGAGCAGTAAATTGGCTTTTAAACTAGAGCTAATGACATCCAAGTGGCTTTCCTGGTGGTTCAGACAGTAAAGAAACTGCCTATAGTGTGGCAGACTGGGGCTCAGTCTCTGGCTGGCAAACACCCCCTGGAGAAAGAAATGACTACCCACTCCAGTATTCTTGCCTGAAAAGCTCCATGGACAGAGTCTGACTGGCTACAGTCCATGGAGTTGCAAAGAGCAGGACATGACTGAACAACTAACACTTTCACTTTCACAAAATGCCACACAAATAGATTTTATTAGCAAACATGAAACACATACCTGGTTGGCATGAAGTTTTAAGGATAGCATATATACCAGCATAAGGAATGTGAACACATACCCTTGTGTGCAGGGCTTCTCTTAAATGTACTTTATTTTATTTTATTTTTTTAAAGATAATAGCATGCTTTTCTGTTGCTTCCTGAATTAACTCTGAATTGGAAAACAAAGTTTCATGTTACAGCCTGAGTAACTCATGCAGTGTCTTCTTCCCACCCCTCCTCTGGCAGAATGATCTGCAAGCTGGCAAGAGCAGAATTATACTTACAGGTTAACTTGGCCAAATCAGCCTGAGGATTAGCTATAAAAGCGATGGTAACATGCAGATGATGATGTTGGCACAAGGAGAACTTTCTCTATTTATTTTTAGGCATTGAATTAGGTTGACTGAAACAAAGCTTCATAGGAATCCACATCTCTGATGTATTTTAATCTCCCTGGGAAGCATTCCTCGACCTCACTTTTCAGTTTGAGGTGGGGGCTGTGAGCGGAACTTATTCTGAATTATAGTTCCCTACAGTCAGCCATTCTGGGGTCTCTGACTGCAAACTAGGCTTGAATGCAGTTGCTGTGGAATGCACTAATTAATTACATTTATTTTACATAATTGGCATTAGGGCTTTCTGAACAAAAATGCAAATTTATGGAAATTGGTTGAAATACTTATGCAAAATAATATAAAAATGGACCCCTAAATTATTGGAAAAAATAAGGTAGTTTTAATTGAACAGCTAAAAGATTTGTACTTTGCTATATGATTATATCTAGTAAACTCAATTTAGAAACTAAGTTCATTTGCTTTTATCTAACCCTTGCTCAGTATTGTTGGTATAATTATCACCAATAAAGGACCAATCTCTTTTCTATCTCTTTTTGCATCAAGCATTATTTCTGTAAACAGAAATGGAATATGTTATTCTTTTGAACAGAGCCTTGTGCATTACAAATTAGGAAGCATCAGGCCAAAGAGTTGCAAAGCAACCAATTATTGCTTAAAGGGGACACAATGCAGCATCCTGCTTATGTGCCATTTTGCAGGGGGAATGACTGTGCTGTAAGAATAAGACTTTCCTCAAAATATCCATGCAAGATAGTTGTAAGGTAAATGGCCTTGCAATCAATAGAGTATATCTGGCAATGGTACCAAGGAATGTGTAATGTAGAGGGATGTGCTGTTAGTGGTTAGTGGTGTAATAAAAAGAGTATTAAGATGCTGGTGACTTAGGAGTGAATACCTGAATACTGATAAAAGAGCACTTACTAAAAAAATGTGTCAAAAAATGTGAAATGTGGACGGGTAAATACTAACTGAAAGGAGTGAAAAATAAAACATTGTCAGGTTAAGAGACAGTGACATTTACATACAATTAACAAGTGGTTAATTACTGATGGACAACTCCCGAAACTCAAAGAGATCCAATTTAATATTCATTCAACTAATCAAGAAAATAGACCGACCTCCAAACTCCAAAGGTGTGGAAGTAGTTTCACCAAGATTCAAATAATTATGCTAATGCATTAACTTTCTTATTCCTAGTTTTCCTTTGGAGGGGTGGGGAGATGGTTTGGAACAGATTGAGGGTGGGTTTACTTTTCTGGGGAGCTTCCCTTGTGGCTCAGAGAATAAAGTGTCTGCCTACAATGTGGGAGACCAGGGTTTGATCCCTAGGTCGGGAAGATCCCCTGGAAAAGGAAATGGCAACCCACTGCAGTACTCTTGCTTGGAAAATCCCATGGATGGAGGAGCCTGGTATAGTCTGCTATAGTCCATGGGGTCGCAAAGAATCGGACATGACTAAGCCACTTCACTTCACTTCCTTTTCTGGTGCTATCTTAGTACCACCACTTGGATAATCACTTCTTAAAACATCCTTAGGATTCAGTTGAATACTTCATTCTCTTCAGGTTTCTTTCATAAAATGTAATGGGAGGTTACCTGAGACTATTTAGTTTGTCAACCTGTCATCAAGAAATGGTAGTTGAGCTGATCTTTTAAATAGAGGGCTAAAATCTCATACCTTGTTCCTCTGGAGTGGTAAGTAGCTAAAGGATAAATCTCTATTAATCTGAAGTGAATAAATGAAATTAGTAAGACTTAAACACTGTTACCTGAAGCATTAGAGTTTTAAAGCCAAATGGGCTGCAATATTAAGATTCTCATCATATATTTTCTACTTGATGATACACGATTTCTTCCATTTTCCTCTTTTGTTTTACAATTTGTTGTGCTGCATGTATACTTTGCCCCTGCTATGTGCCAAACAGTATAAGTCCTGAAGAGAAATACAAAAATCTAATTCATATTTCTTGCTCTTCTACAAAATACAAAATAATCAGGCAATGTGTGAAAGGGTTATAATGAAAGCAGCAAAGAATGAAGCTTAAAGAGCGTTAACTTAATTGTTCCTAGATGAGATACATAACAGATTGGATTTAATGTACACATCTCCTTTACTAGTCATTAACATCATATGTTTCATTTTAATATTATTTTAGAAAACATTGAAATAATTAAACTTGTTCTCTTCCTTCTTGTTGTCTTTTTTTCATTCTTTATTTATCATTACATTAAAACTATTTGGTTGGACCATGCAAAATTCCAGGACAATTGTCCTCTACCAAAATTGTAGGGAGTTCAAACTAGAGAAATAGAATAAAAATTATCAAAATAATTCAACTTAGATGATTGAACAATATGGTGTATAGGCTAGATCTCAGTAGAGCTGCTAGTCAGCCAGCAAAAATACTGGGTTAACTAGTAAACCTGTTGTTGAATGTAAATGTGTGTGCCCAGTGCACAGTGAGGCCTAACAAACCATAAGGTTAGAGTTTGAAGCAGAGAAAGTTTTTTGCAAGGACCGAGCAAAGAGAAAGGGCAGCTCATGCTCAAAAATCTAAACTCCATGATGGTTTTTAAAGGGAAAATTTGTGGGGAGGGCAGCAGAGTATATGATTCTATTCTGATTAGTAGACAATGAGGTAGCAGGATGGTGTTCTAGGAATCCAAGCATCAGCCTTCTGGGTCCAATGAATCTCAGCCTGTAGTTACAATCTTCCATCTAGGTGGGAGCTTTGGTTCCTGTAGAAGAACTCAAAGATTTATTACAATGAACATTCCCTGAGGAGGAATGAGGACTCTGCTTTATTGCTGTACTATGATGGCTGTACTATGATTTCTTCACTGCTTTTCCTATGTTTCTGCATTCCCTCACTTCCCTGATTAGTAACTGTTTGCATCTGCCCTTTGAGACTCAGGGACAGTCTATCAAGCTGAAACCTTTTTCCTATAAACAAGACATAGCATACACATGAAGGTTTTTGTACCCAGGAGGGCCCCACAGTGTCCTGTTCAGTTTCAAATTCAAACTAATAAAGCTATCAGAATGATCAGTGTTGCAGCCCACTCATTCATGAATTCATTGGATATTGTTCATCAAACATTTGGCTCAGTGTTGGAATTATACCTGTTAGGTAGGTAGAATAGGGAAAAGGAGTCCAAAATGGCAATGGCTAAAAGACAAGGAAAGGAAAAGCCCGCGGAAATAGAACAAAGGAAGGTCTGAGGACGGGAGTGAGGACCTCAGGTAAAGCAAACAGCACTCCTGGCTGGCCCAATTTACATAGGACAGGCCCAGGGAGAGGAAAACATATAAAAAGAGGAGCCAAAGCTAGCTCTCTCTCTCTCTCTGCCACGCTCTGGGGCGCCCTTCTCTTCATGTCTTTGGATTGACGTGCCCTCATGCCTTGAAGATGGATTTTCCTGCTATCTTCAATAAAATAGAGCTGTAACCAGTTGAGCTGTTTCAAATCCTGAAAGATGATGCTGTGAAAGTGCTGCACTCAATATGCCAGCAAATTTGGAAAACTCAGCAGTGGCCACAGGACTGGAAAAGGTCAGTTTTCATTCCAATCCCAAAGAAATGCTCGAAGGCAATGCCAAAGAATGCTCAAGCTACCGCACAATTGCACTCATCTCACACGCTAGTGAAGTAATGCTCAAAATTCTCCAAGTCAGGCTTCAGCAATACATGAACTGTGAACTTCCAGATGTTCAAGCTCATTTTAGAAAAGTCAGAGGAACCAGAGATCAAATTGCCAACATCCGCTGGACCATTGAAAAAGCAAGAGCGTTCCAGATAAACGTCTATTTCTGCTTTATTGACTATGCCAAAGCCTTTGACTGTGTGGATCACAATAAACTGTGGAAAATTCTGAAAAAAATGGTCATACCAGAGAACCTGACCTGCCTCTTGAGAAACCTGTATGCAAGTCAGGAAGCAACAGTTAGAACTGGACATGGAACAACAGACTGGTTCCAAATAGGAAAAGGAGTACATCAAGGCTGGTACTGTCACCCTGCTTATTTAACTTCTATGCAGAGTACATCATGAAAAACTTTGGGCTGGAAGAAGCACAAGCTGGAATCAAGATTGCTGGGAGAAATATCAATAACCTCAGATATGCAGATGACACCACCCTTATGGCAGAAAGTGAAGAGGAACTAAAAAGCCTCTTGAGGAAAGTGAAAGAGAAGAGTGAAAAAGTCGGGTTAAAGTTCAACATTCAGAAAACGAAGATCATGGCATCTGGTCCCATCACTTCATGGGAAATAGATGGGGAAACAATGGAAACAGTGTCAGACTTTTTTGGGGGGGGTTCCAAAATCACTGCAGATGGTGATTGCAGCCATGAAATTAAAAGACGCTTACTCCTTGGAAGGCAAGTTATGATTAACCTAGATAGCATATTCGAAAGCAGAGACATTACTTTGCCAACAAAGATCCATCTAGTCAAGGCTATGATTTTTCCATGGTCATGTATGGATGTGAGAGTTGGCCTGTGAAGAAATCTGAGCGTCGAAGAATTGATGCTTTTGAACTGTGGTGTTGGAGAAGACTCTTGAGAGTCCCTTGGACTACAAGGAGATCCAACCAGTCCATTCTGAAGAAGATCAGCCCTGGGATTTCTTTGGAAGGAATGATGCTAAAGCTGAAACTCCAGTACTTTGGCCACTTTATGTGAAGAGTTGACTCGTTGGAAAAGACAGATGCTGGGAGGTATTGGGGGCAGGAGGAGAAGGGGACGACCGAGGATGAGATGGCTGGATGGCATCACCGACTCGATGGACGCGAGTCTGAGTGAACTCCGGGATTTGGTGATGGACAGGGAGGCCTGGTGTGCTGCAATTCATGGGGTCGCAAAGAGTCGGACATGTCTGAGCGACTGAACTGAACTAAACTGAACACTGAGCTGTAACACTGATTTGTCTAAGAGCTATAACATGGTCTGTTCAAGACCTGAGAGCCATAACATGGTCTGTCCAAGACCCAAGAGCTCTGACACACTGAGGGGGCTTTAATGTCCGTCACTCCAAATCTTTGTTGTGACGAGACAAAGAACCGAGGAACATACACTCACGTGACATACCCATGAATGCAAATAGTGCCTAGCCACCATCTTCAGTGCATAAAGAAAAATAGATGTGTAAGACCACCATTGACTGCACAATGAAGGGGGCTAAGTGAAACAGAAGGAACAGGTTTCATGATCTGAGTTTGGAGGGTTTTAGAAGGGATGGAGGTATCAGGATAATCAGCAGTATGAAGAAAATATTCTTGAGTAAGGTGAGTGCTGAACTGGGTTTTGGCTAATATATAGACATCTTTGGATAAAACACATGTACATTTGTGAATGGGAAGATTCTACATCATACACAAAGATAACAAGAAATGCAAATGACAGAAAAAATTAAATTAAATTATTTAGGCATCAGCTATAGTGAAGGAAATCAAATGTGTTAAGTATTTCTAGTGTGTAAAGTTCCAGGATATGATTTGTTGGAGACAGTGGTCAAGTCATAAATTTTTCTTTATGCTAGAACAGAGAGTTTGAAATTTTTAACCCATTAGCAGGTCCTCCCAAGAGACTCCTTCAGATTTTTCTTTTAAATTTTTCATATACCCACACAGTGGGCCTTGTCAGAACTTGTTAGTTAATAGAAGAAAAGTTCCTTTTCAACTAAGTCTTTCAATAGTATAAGATTTGTTGTCCCTTTGCCATTCTGCAAAAGAAAAAGAAATAGCTTACAGTTTCTCTCCCCCTTGCCAACTCCAGAATTCTATCTTTAATTAATCAACATTACTTCTATTAAATATTTACTATATGCTTAATAAGAATGTGGAGAAATGTGATTCAATAGTGTTTATAAATATTAACAGAAAGCATAATCAAATAAGGGATTGTTTAGACCAAGCTAAACTATGTCATCACAAAATTAGTCACAACAAAAAAATCCAGATGTTTTAAACTAGGAATAATGGAAGTGATATATGATACATCTTATGTTTATTTCTCTGTACTGTAAAGCTTCAATGCACTCATACAAGAGTACTATGTAACCCAGGATTCATAAACTCCTTTGCTATATCAGGATACTAAGGCCCAGAGTGAATATAAATTTCACTTGCAAAAAGCTAAAATGAAGATAGTATAAGGGTACCTGGTAGCTCAGACAGTAAAATAATCTGCTTGTAATACAGAGACCCAGGTCAAGAGAATCCCCTGAAGAAGGGGTCCACTGCAGTATTCATGCCTGGTGAATTCTAGGGACAGAGGAGCATAGTGGGCTACATTCCATGGGGACACAAAGCGTTAGAGCTAAAAGACTAACACTACTACACAATATTGTAGAAGATTAATGGAAAATATAAGTTTGGTAAGAATGAGTGAACTTTAGGAAATTAGCTTAATTGTAAAAGATTATCTTATGGTCAGAGCTCCTTATAGCTTCCCTGTTAGCTCAGTTGGTAAAGAATCCCCCTGCAATGCAGGAGACCCTGGTTTGATTCCTGCATTGGGAAGATCCGCTGGAGAAGAGATAGGCTCCCCCCTCCAGTATTCTTGGCCTTCCCTTGTGGCTTAGCTGGTAAAGAATCCACCTGCAATGCGGGAGACATGGGTTCAATCCTTGCGTTCAGAAGACCCCCTGGAGAAAGAAGAGAGGCTACTCAGTCCAGTATTCTGGCCTGGAGAATTCCATGGACTGTATAGTCCATGGGGTCACGAAGAGTTGGACACGACTGAGCAATTTTCACTTCACTTCTTTACAGTTCCTTACAATAAATGTATTGCAAAAACCATAGTCAAAAATGTGCAAATTGTTTTTATTATGTTGGTATTTTTATAGGATAAAAGTTGGGTAGAGTACCCAACTTTGATACTCTTTGTAAAGTAACCAAATAAAGAACCTGAAAAACACAACAACATGTATGTGTGTATGTCCACATAAACATTGTCCCTCAGGGGGAGTAGGTGCTTGACCAAAAGCTAGTTCCCAAAGTAGCGGTGCCCCAAATGTTGTTGTTGTTCAGTCACTAAGTCGTGTCCAGATATTTGCACCCCATGAACTATAACACGCCAGGTTTCCCTGTACTTCATTGTCTCACTGAGTTTGCTCAAATCCGTGTCCACTGAGTCTGTGATGCCACCCACTCATCTCATCCACTGTCACCCCTTTCTCCTCCTGCCCTCAGTCTTTCCCAGAATCAGGGTCTTTCCCAGTGAGTCAGCTCTTCACATCAGGTGGTCAAAATTTTAGAGCTATAACTTCAGTATCAGTCCTTCCAATGAATATTCAGGGTTGCTTTCCTTTAGGATTGACTGGTTTGATCTCCTTGCTGTCCAAGGGACTCCCAAGAGTCTTCTGCAGCACCACAATTTGAAAAAATCAATTCTTTGGTACTCAGCCTTCCATACAGTCCATCTCTCACAACTAAACATGACTAGTGGAAAAACCATAGCTTTGACTATACGGACCTTTGTTTGCAAAGTGCTGCCTCTGCTTTTTATTATTCTGTCTAGTTGTGTCATAGCTTTTATTCTAAGGAGCAAGCATCTTTTAATTTCATGGCTGCACTCTTCATGCGCAGTGATTTTGGACCCCAGGAAAATAAAATCTGTGACTGTTTCCACTTTTTCCCCATCTATTTGCCATGAAGTAATGGGACCAGATGCCATGCTCTTCATTTTTTGAATGTTGAGTTTCAAGCCAACTTTTTCACTCTCCTCTTTCACCTTCATCAAGAGACTCTAGTTCCTCTTCACTTTCTGCCATAAGGATGGTGTCATCTGCATATCTGAGGTTATTGATATTTCTCTTGGCAATCTTGATTCCAGTTTGTGATTCATCCAGGTCAATATTTCACATGATGTACTCTGTATACAATTTAAATAAGCAGAGTGACAATATACAGCCTTAGCATACTCCTTTCCCAGTTTGGAACCAGTCCATTGTTCCATGTTCCATTCTAACTGTTGCTTCTTGTCCTGCATACAGGCTTCTCAGGAGACAGGTAAGGTGGCCGGGTATTCCCATCTCTTGAAGAATTTTCCAGTTTGTTGTGATCCACATAGTCAAAGGCTTTAGCATAGTCAACAAAGCAGAAGTAGATGATTTTTTGGAATCCCCTTGCTTTTTCTATGATCCAGTGGATGTTGGCAATTTTATCTCTGGTTCCTCTGCCTTTTCTAAACCCAGCTTGCTCATCTGAAAGTTCTTGGTTCACATACTGCTGAAGTCTATCTTGAAGGATTTTGAGCATAATCTTGCTAGCATGTGAAATGAGTGCAAGTGTATAATAATTTGAACATTCTTTGGCATTGTCTTTTTTGGGGATTGGAATGAAAACTGACCTTTTGTAGTCTGTGGCCACTGCTGAGTTTTCCAAATTTGCTGGTATATACTTTGCTGTTATTTCTCACATTTAAATCCACATTCAGTGATAGTCATTGTGTTGTGTTGTATATACATAGTCTCATGCGATTCCCACAATAACATAAAATTGAATTTTACTGACTAGGAAATGTAAAGGATAGGTGTGATATTTCTGGACCTTGACTTAATTTGGAACAAGGTTTGATCTAAAATTTGAAAATAAAATCATTGTGACCATATATATTTTTTTCACTGACCTAAAGTAACATTTACTTGTTATATAAGACTCGATCTTTTGAAAACTCAAATGCCTTTTATTTCAGTTACTTCACTAGCATATTTTGGTGTTGATGAGTTAGGTATAGGTGTACTTTTTTCATCTACAAACACAAGCTCTTTTCTGAATTTACCAACAGTTTTATTTTCATTGTATATTTTAATATTTTATGCTCCATATGTTCTATTCTCAACTTCAGAAACACCATTTTTTGAAAATATTCAATTTCCTTTTTCTGTCTTCCACGCATTATATTTTATAATCAATTTAAATGTTATTTTAGTCTCTTCCATTTTGTACAATTTCCTCAAACCCATTTGCACTATTTTTGTGACAGCATTTTCTGATGAAGTTTGTCTTATTGCTGTTTTTTTTTTTTTTAAATATGCCTTTTCTCTCTATTCTGTTTTCATTGTTCTCACCCATATCCTTTCTGAGCTCTTCCTGCTTGGATTTCATCTCTGAATTTGTTTTATAATTTCTTCTTTAAATCCTTGTCTCTTTTGTTTGACACTCTGTTTCTTTGCTTCGATAGATAAACTGTCTATTGTTCTTTTGAGTCTAAGACTAACTAGTTGTCTGAATCCATTTCATGTTTCCTTGGGTAATTCTGTTAGTCTAGGAAAAATCTTTTCTTATTAAATCATGTTTCGTAAGGAAATAAATCCAGATGACAGATCCAGGGGTGTTAGTAGGAAAAGTTAGAAGGAGCCTTGGGACGCCCTTTAAATTCACTCTTTCTCTGTAAACTACTAATGGGACTATGGGACCAGGATTTAGGCATTCAGAGTTGATATACTTAAACTGGAGAAGGACAAGGAAGAAATTTTTTTTCTATCCATCACATAATTACAATTTTCTTCCTTACCATAGCTCAAAGGTTATCTTTTCAATATCCTATGGCTCTAAGGCTCACTAATAGTTTATAAACCACCTTATAGGGTAAAAAGTCAATCTAACAAAGTTTCCAGTACATGCAAAAAGCATCTTTAAAAGCATATTTACTCCAATGGGGCAGGAACCTGCCTCATACAGTTGGCTTACATTAAGCATTAAAGTACCACATAGTTATTATTTTGATGATTATAAGCATTTACATGATTGAAAGGAGGTATTTCTTTACCATAGCCTATAGGAGTTTTCCTTGCTCTAGTTCAGAGAGCTAGGAACTACATATGAATTCATTTCATCATTCACTTCATCATTTTGAATAAGTTTGTGTCCAAGTTACCTTGACTTCTCCAGCAATGTAGAGACCTGAGTGACTTCAAGGTTGTCTTTGGAGAGAGAGAGTGTAAAGACCCTAAGGTGGGAGTTAACTAACACATGGGACAAACTTTAAGGAGAAAATGTGAATGGAGCAGAAAGAGGGAGTTGCAAAGATGAGGCCTCATAGATTGTGGACCAGAGTTACACTGGGCCTTGTTGGGTTTTGAATTTTACTTTGAATGAGACGGGGAGCCACTGGAGGGATTGTAGCAGAGGAATGATATAATCTGGCTTGTTTCAAAAGGATTACTCTAACTGGTAACTTCAAATTAGATGTACAAATAGAATTAGAGAGACCAGTTGGAAAGGTTATTGAAGTGATATAGGTGAGAGATGATGGCAGCTTGTAAGAAGCATTTGCAGTGGACGGTCGAGCAGTGGCCAGATTGTATATATAATTTCTAGCAATCACCATGAGAATGTCTGATGTTTTGGATGTGGGCTTTGAAAGAAGGACCCTCAAAAGAGGGATAATCCTTAGCTTACAGTCCTTAGCAACTTGGAAGGATTCAGTTGTTGTTGAACTTGGATGGATGAGATGCTGGGTAGAACTTATTTGGGGATAGGAAATCAGGAGTTCAGAGTGGACATGTTAAGTCTGAGAAATAAGTCACCTGAAATGGAACTCAGAATCTTATTCTACTGAGTTGAATAGTGTTTCTTCAAAATTCATGTCTATGTTGAACCTTTGAAAGCAGGGTCTTTGTAGGTGTAGTCAAGTTAAAATAAGGTCATACTATATTAAGGTGGGCCCTAACTACACTATGACTACCATCCTTATGGGCTTCCTCCGTAGCTGCACTTGTAAAGAATCTGCCTGCAATGCAGGAGACCCTGGTTCAATTCCTCAGTTGGGAAGATCCCCTGAAGGAGGGCATGGCAACCCACTTCAGTATTCTTGCCTGGAGAATCCCCATGGATAGAGGAGCCTGGCAGGCTACAGTCCATGGTTTCACAAAGAGACGGACATGACTGAGCAACAAAGCACAGCACAGCATAGCATCCTTAAAAGATGAGGGGAATCTGGACAGGCAGAGATACAGACATATAGAGGAGAAGATCACGTGATGAACAATGCAAAGCCCAAAAGAATACAACTACAAGCCACGGATGCCAGTGACTGCCAGTAGCCAACAGAGGCTCGAAACATCAAGGAACAATCTTCCCCTAGAGTCTTCAGAGAGTGCATGACCCTGCATACATTTTGATTTCACACTTCTAGCCTCTATACCTGAGAGATAATAAATTTATTTTGTTATAAGGCACCCAGTTTATAGTATTGATAGTGTGTTATGACAGCCAAGGAGACCAATATACCTGTGTATATTAGTTTGGCCTGACTGGCTCTTAGCAGTTCAGAACCATTAGCTCCTATATTCTGGGTTCTCTAAGTCTTTTGCCACAGTCATGGATTATATTTACTCCAATGGGGCAGGAACCTGCCTCATACAGTTGACTTACATTAAGCTAACATGTCTACAATCTCTAGTTAGAGAGGATGTTGATTTTTTTTGTTTTTGCCATTGTTACCAACCTGGCTGGTTAGTTTGTTCTCCGCCTTGTATTTATACAGATGATATTCTCAACACAAAATCTGAGATTTAATTTCCTCATGTATATGAGAGAGAAGTTCTAAAAATGCAGTATGTCCATATAATGGATTTTGGAGTTATACAGGCAAGGGTAAAAAAAAAGAAACTAACATGAAGCAAATTCAACAGCTTGCCTCATGTTGTAAAAATTAAATCTAGAGAGAATTTTGTGAGTTAAGAAGATCAGTATCTTAAAGAAATAGTTAACATTTTGTCTAGTTCAGGTATTATAAGTTGTGGTGATTTCAATCATGGTATATCCAAAATGTTAGTTCATTAAGCAATCCACCCTTGCTCTTTAGGAAATGAAGGCTGCTTTATCTAACTCCTAGGCTTACAAGTCTAAGTATTCAGACTGCAAGTGGCATGTCTTATCCAAAAAGACTGTAGTAGCCCTGTTCTAAAATTCTGTGTCTGAATTTGCTTATGAATGGTAAAAAATATTGTGCTTGTTCATCTTTTGCCATGTGCCTTCATCATTTTGAGTTGTTTACAGTTGTAGAAAGAAGGAAAGCTGGAGAAACACCTCAGAAACTGCAGAATTTCTTTGAGAGAAAGATGACAGGCTTTTTGAAAAGTAGTGGTGGAGTCTCACATGGTGAGGGCAAGTTGAGCTAAAAGCTAAGCATCTGGCTTATGAAATTTTTTGCTGTAGCTGCTGGAGCTAGTCAGCATTATATAGTTCCTTGATCACTAGGGACTTTATGATCTGTCTTAAGCTATTTGTGCACTAACAATAACTTTAACTGTTCATCCCATGATTTCTACTATTTGTAGGAAAAGAAAACAGTATCTGAAAAATCTGAACATAAAGACATGATAAAATAAGGAGATTGAATGTTGAAACCAAAAATATAGAACATCAGGAGATGCAATAAATACAAATGGGTTTCCAAACAAGAGGAGAAAAAACTAGTTAACGCAAAATTGAACTGAAAGATGTAAATAAATAAGCAAATTTCTCATTCAGAATCCATTTGGAGGCTGTATTTCTTGGCAAAGTTACTGCTTATTATTTTCACGTTTCTAGTTTCCCATCTCAGTTTGTCAGCCTACTGAAAGCTTGTTAAAATCTTATTTGCTTTTCCTGTTCTTTCAAAGTAGTTGTTCCTGCCTTAACTTTAATGTTAAATCTTGTGAAAATATGGCAAAAGGGAGAAAAAAAATTCATGCAAATTGTCACTCAGTGGCCTGGTTTTATGGATATTTTATATATTGATCAGCTTATGTTTTATTCAGACATGATGGGGAAAAAATAGGAAATAAAAAGGAATCACTCTTAAATAGTAAATTGCAATGCTGGTGCAAAATGTCTAAGGGTTTTCAGGAGAGACTGGCCAAAGTCTGAAAAGGGCACAGTTGCAGAAAAGAAATAATTTCTCCAATGATATTCCATGGAGAACAAGAGACTGCTACACTAATTTCTTGTCTCCTTGTTTTGGAGAAGATAATCATATATTTTATCATTATTGTGTACAGCTAAGCACAGTGTTTAACAGATAGATATGTTATAAGTAGGTGGGAAAGAAATATATGAATAAATAAATTGATGACCCCAAGTAAGTACACAGTCACCCATTTAAAACAAATCTGTTCCACGGAGGTTCTAATGGTCAGAAATACTGGATGGTCCACATTTAAACCAAAAACCATTTGAATATAAACCCTATGCCCTTTGTTTTTGTTCAGTCACTCAGTCATGTACAACTGTTTGCAACTGCATGGACCGCAGCACGCCAGGCTTCCCTGCCCTTCACCGTCTTCCAGAGCTTGCTCAAACTCATGTCCATTGAGTCAGTGAAGATTTCTAACCATCTCATCCTCTGTCGACCCCTTCTCCTCCTGCCTTCAATCTGTCCCAGTATCAGGGTCTTTTCAAATGAGTCAGCTCTTTGCATCAGGTGGCCAAACTATTGGAGCTTCAGCATCCGCCCTTCCAATGAATATTCAGGATTGAGTTCCTTTAGGATTGCGTTATCCCCTTAACCACTGTTCAACTTGATCTAGCAAGTCCTAACTGTGTGATCTTAGCCAAGTAGTGTTTGTGAGCCTCCTTTTCTAGTATTGGAGTAGAATGAGATAATCTCAAAATATAGTTGTGAAGACAAGCAATGAGCAACGCCCTTACCACTGTGCCTGGTGCATAGTTAACATCACTGGGAATGATGCTGATACAAGTAAGGAGTTGTATTAAGTGTTTTCTTCTTTGTCAGCTGCTTCTCCAACATTCCCTCTTTCTTACTTCCAACATTCTCCAGAGAATTTTTAAAACCATATCCATCTTTGGCTGCCTCTCACAATGCTGTTGCTTGCATCATGGAGGGCCATTAGCAGACACTTAGTCAGGACTATCACACTAGTCCCTGACTTCTACTTGGAATTCAATGTGGCACTAGAGAGTATAGAAAATCTGGTGAAGCCTGTCTGACCATTACAACTGCAGATAAGAAATCTTAAAGGAATACCAGTACCTTCACATAGTGGCATGCATTAACTGTTTCTCTTGATTTAAGAGTCTTGATTTACTTTCATTAGCTAGCTATACCTTATAGCAGAAGGTGAAGACACATTCACTTACATGTTTTCCCCCTCCTCCCAAGTTTAAGTTTGATTCTGGACTTTAGCAGACCAAAATCTGAGGACCTGTGTGTCAAAAACTACACAGAGCCTAGCTACACCTCACAAGAACCTCAAGACAATCTCTCACAATGATTTACCAATGAGATTAATTATTTATTTTTTCAGGAACATTTTATAGTGCCTCCTTCTAGATGATGCTATCCTGAACAGTAGTCTGTATTGAAATTCTTGTGAACTGGGCTCACTCTTCTCAAAGGAATGAGAGGAAATGGATTTCTTCAAAATGAAGGTTGCCTCCGCCAACACCACCACCTCCCACCCAAGCCTGTTCCATTGGTGCTAAATATAATCTCTTACCAGGGTGTGCACTGCTTATCTGAAATTCAGACATGGCAAGTCTCTGGAGTCTATTCCTTTCTTTCCTTATTAATGAAAGGATTTTTATTTGTGCTCTCCGTTATTCCCAAAAGTACAACATAAAACAAGATGGGGAACCATGATTTATCTCCTATTTGATAAAAACATCTGCAGAATAAAATGAGCCTCTTGATGCCGGAATTGTCATCAATGATGACTTTGACAAAATGAGCAATACATAATTTGCTAGCTCCCTTGTGAAGCCGAAACAGATTGTCAAATAAAACACTGGAGGAGATGCATATGGGCTGACTAGGCCAGTTTTGAATAGGAACACACACAGGTGGTGGCTTGGTAGTGGCTCTAAGAAGGAGGACTGCCCTAATTTGGAGGGTCATTTGCATTTGAAAATGCTTATTGCTCAGTAGTGAGTATTCCCTATAGGAAAAGAGAATGAATGTATACTGCCAAAACTTGTATCTATTTCTCTTCTTTGGTAATATGGATAAACCAGACAGCCTAAGAAAGAAGAGAGTAAGTTACACTCAAACAAACTGTCCTGTTCAGTTCAGTCGCTCAGTCGTGTCCGACTCTGCAACTCCATGAATCACAGCATGCCAGGCCTCCCTGTCCATCACCAACTCCCAGAGTTCACTAAAACTCATGTCCATTGAGTCAGTGATGCCATCCAGCCATCTCATCCTCTGTCGTCCCCTTCTCCTCCTGCCCCCAATCTCTCCCAGCATCAGGGTCTTTACCAATGAGTTAACTCTTCGCATGAGGTGGCCACAGTACTGGAGTTTCAGCTTTAGCATCAGTCCTTCCAAAGAACACCCAGGATCGATCTCCTTTAGAATGGACTGGTTGGATCTCCTTGCAGTCCAAGGGACTCTCAAGAGTCTTCTCCAACACCACAGTTCAAAAGCATCAATTCTTCAGCGCTGAGCCTTCTTCACAGTCCAACTCTCACATCCATGCATGACTACTGGAAAAACCATAACCTTGACTAGACGGACCTTTGTTGGCAAAGTAATGTCTCTGCTTTTGAATATGCTATCTAGGTTGGTCATAATTTTCCTTCCAAGGAGTAAGTGTCTTAATTTCATGGCTGCAATCACCATCTGCAGTGATTTTGGAGCCCCCCAAAATAAAGTCTGACACTGTTTCCACTGTTTCCCCATCTATTTCCCATGAAGTGATGGGACCAGATGCCGTGATATTTGTTTTCTGAATGTTGAGCTTTAAGCCAACTTTTTCACTCTCTTCTTTCACTGTCATCAAGAGACTTTTTAGTTCCTCTTCACTTTCTGCCATAAGGGTGGTGTCAGCTGCATATCTGAGGTTATTGATATTTCTTCCAGCAATCTTGATTCCAGCTTGTGCTTCTTCCAGCCCAGCGTTTCTCATGATGTACTCTGCATATAAGTAAAATAAGCAGGGTGACAATATACAGCCTTGACATATTCCTTTTCCTATTTGGAACCAGTCTGTTGTTCTATGTCCAGTTCTAAGTGTTGCTTCCTGACCTGCATATAGGTTTCTCAAGAGGTAGGTCAGGCGGTCTGTAATAGTCCTGTAACTGTCCTGTAATAGTGAGCTTTACAGAATACAAATCAGTAGCATGAAAAAAACACTTACAAAAATCAATTGCTTTATCATTAAAGGTGGACTTTCCATGAACACTAAGCATGGAAAGAGCGCTAATGGATGCATTTAGTATGTTTTTAAGAAATGGCAATCAAATGTATTAAGTAGACTTTTTTTAAATTTGAAAGTGAAAGTGTTAGTTGCTCAGTCATGTCCTTCTCTTTGCAATTCCATGGACTGCCAGGCTCCTCTCTCCATGGAACTCTCCAGGCAAGAATACTGGATGAGGTAGCCATTCCATTCTCCAGGGTATCTTCCCAACTCATGATCAAATCTGCATCTCCTACGTTGAAGGTGGATTCTTTCCTGGTTGAGCCAATAGGCAAGTTTTATTCATTTTTAATTGGAAGATAATTGCTTTACAATATTGTGTTGGCTTCTGCCATACACCACCAAGAGTCAACCATAGGTATACATATGTCCCCTCCCTCTTGAACCTCCCTCTCACCTCCCAC
This sequence comes from Capra hircus, assembly GCF_001704415.2. Lineage (NCBI taxonomy): Eukaryota > Metazoa > Chordata > Mammalia > Artiodactyla > Bovidae > Capra > Capra hircus. The sequence continues at coordinate 43,581,705 of NC_030813.1, forward strand.
CCTATCCCACCTTTCTAGGTTGTCACAGAGCACAGGATTTGAGCCCTATTGCAGCATACAACAAATTCCTACTGATTATCTATTTTACAAAGAGTTGACTCATTGGAAAAGACTCTGATGCTGGGAGGGATTGAGGGCAGGAGGAGAAGGGGACGACAGAGGATGAGATGGCTGGATGGCATCACTGACGCGAGTCTGAGTGAACTCTGGGAGTTGGTGATGGACAGGGAGGCCTGGTGTGCTGCAATTCATGGGGTCTCATAGAGTCAGACACGACTGAGCGACTGAACTGAACTGAATGTATATGTTTCAATGCTACTTTCTCAATGCATTCCACCCTCTCCTTCCTGATCTGTGTCCAGAAGTCTGCTTATGTCTGTGTCTCCTTTTGATGCCCTACAAATAGGTTAATCAGTGCCATCTTTCTAGGTTCCATATATAGGCACTAAAAGTGAAAGTGAAAGTCACTCTGTTGTGTCCGACTCTTTGTGAGCTCATGGATTACACAGTCCATGGAATTCTCCAGGCCAGAATATTGGAGTGGGTAGCCTTTCCCTTCTCCAGGAGATCTTTCCAACCTAGAGATCTAGCTCGGGTCTCTCACATTGCAGGTGGATTTTTTACCAGCTGAGCCACAAGGGAAGCCTAAGAATACTGGAGTGGGTAGCCTATCCCTTCTCCTGTGGATCTTCCCAACCCAGGAATCGAACCAGGGTCTCCTGCATTGAGGGGGATTCTTTACCAACTGAGCTATGGGGCAACCTATTAACATACAATATTTGTTTTTCTCTTTCTGACTTACTTCACTCTGTATAATAGGCTCTAGGTTCATCCATTCTATTAGAACTGACTCAAATGCATTCCTTTTTGGGCTGAATAATATTCCATCGTATATATGTACCGCAACTTCTTTATCCATTCATCTGTTGATGGACATATAGGTGGCTTCCATGTCCCAGTTATTGTAAATAGTGCTGCAGTGAACATTGGGGTACATGTATTTTTTTCAGTTCCGATTTCCTCAAGGTATGTGCCCAGCAGTGGGATTGTTAAGTCATATGGTAGTTTTATTCCTAGTTTTTTAAGGAATCTCCATATTGTTCTCCATAGTGACTACATCAATTTACATTCCCATCAACAGTGCAAGAGGGTTTTATCAGTCTTTATACCTGAAAAATACAGCAGAAATCATGTAATTATTTTGTGTGAATTTCACAAGTGAATACTAGATGCCAAGATAGATAATCAAAGATCTTATATCCTGAATATTTGGATCCATTACCTGGTAGATCCTGCCTCCACTAAAATTCCTGTTAAGTTCAGTTCTCCCCTCAAAAGAAAAAAATAATTGATGTTTTGCCATCAGAGTTATGTCCTTTACTCAAAATATTGTGCCATTTTACACTATATGTATTTCTAATAAACTCTTTTATTCTAGAATAAATGTAGATTTACAGAAAAGTTGTGAAGATAGTATGATGGTCCCATTTAGCCCACGATCAGTTTCTCCTGTCATTGACATTTTACAATAACATAGTACTTTTTTTTAGAATTAATGAATCAATATTGATACATTTTTATTTATTCCATACAGATTTTATAAGTTTTTACCTATATGAAATATTTTCGTTCCAAGATATCATCCAGTACCCTGTATTAGATTTAACAATCATGTTTCTTTAGGCTCCTCTTGGCTATTAACAATTTCTCAGGTTTTCCTTGTTTTTAGTGGCCTTAACAGTTTTGAGGAGTATAGGTCTGATGTTTTGTAGAAGGTTCTTCAGTTTGGGTTTGCCTTATGTCTTTCACAGGGTTAGACTGGTGATATGGGTTTTAGGGAGGAAGACCACAGAAGTGAAGTTTTATCTCGTCCAGTTTTATTGACAGCGTATGCTCTCAGTGTGACTTATGTTGAAGTTAATTTTAGTCAGTTGGTCAGAGTAGTGTTTGTTAGGTTTCTCCACTGTAAAATTATATTTTCTGTCTGTGCACTAGTCTTTAGAAGCAAGTCACTAGGACATCAGCTCATATTAAAGGAATTAAAAGATGGTTCAACTCCATCTATCTGAGACAGTATTATCTATATCACTTACTTGAAATTCTGCATGAGAGATTTTTACATGTAGTATTTTAATCTAATATTCTCTATATTTATTAGCATTTTACAGAGACACAGAATGAGAATAGGGTGTGTGTGTAGAGAGAGAGAGAGAGAGAGAGAGAGATTTTAAGGAATCAACTCATGCAATTATGGAGGCTGGCAAGACCAAAATTTGCCAGCCATGTAGGCTGGCAGGCTGGATACCCAGCAAAGATTTACAGCTGGAATCCAAAGGAAAGTTCTAGAATCCAAAGAAGTTCTGCCAGAAGAACTTCTCTGTTCTCGGGGGAAGTCAGTCTTTTTTCTATTAAGGCCTTAAACTGGTTGGATGAGGCCCACTGACTTTATGGAGAGTAATCTGCTTTAATCACTTCTAATGATGTAAATATTAATCTCACCTAATATATTTATATAGGAAATTTTCAAATAACATTTGACCAAATATCTGGTTACTAGCCAAGTTGACCCATAAAATTAGCCTTCCCATTATCTTAATTATTTTGTTGCTCAAAGAATTCCAAATTTGACCATTGGGAGCACTTTTAGTGGTCTCCCATGACTCTTCGACATACCCATTTTTGTGGGGTACTTTTTCTTTTGGGAGGAAACTTCCTTACTTTCTGGCAATATAAGAAGCTCAGATTCATGTAGTAGTCTCCTCTTATTCATAGGGATACATTCCAAGACAGCCAGTGGATGCTTGAAACTGTAGACAGTACTAAACCCTATATATACGATGTTTTTTCCTACACAAGCGTGCCAAAGATAAAGTTTAATTTATAAATTAGGCACAGTAATAGATTAACAAAAATTAACAATAAATGAAGTGAAGCGAAGTGTAAGTCGCTCAATCATGTCCAACTCTTTGAGACCCCATGGACTATAGAGTCCATGGAATTCTCCAGGCCAGAATACTGGAGTGGATAGCCTTTTCATTCTCCAGGAGATCTTCCCAATTCAGGGATCAAACCCAGGTTGCCCACATTGCAGGCAGATCCTGTACCAGCTGAACCACAAGGGAAGCAACAATAAAATAGACATATGTAAAAATAAAATATCTTCTAAGAACCAGAAAAAAGCAAAAATGTAACAATTATAACAATATATTATATTAAAAGTTATGTGAATATGGTCTTTCTTTTTATCTTACTGTACTGTACTCATCCTTCTTGGGATAATAGGAGATGATAAAATGTCCGTGTGATGAGATGAACTGCATTGTGACATAGAGTTAGGCTGCTACTGACTTTCTGATGATATTTCAGGAGGATCATCTGTTTCAGGTAATCCTAGGTTATCAGGTCATCACAATATTGATCATTGGAAGTCAGGAGTAGATTAAGTTGATGGTTGGGGATCCTGGGTGGGATGGAGCAGGATGGTAGGAAATTCCATCATGCTATTCAAAACGGCATGCAATTTAAAACTTACGAGTTTATTTCTGGAATTTTCCATTTAATATTTTTGGACCACTGTTGATGATAAGTAACTGAAACCTCAGAAAGTGAAACTGCAGATAAAGGACAGAATATTGTGCTGTATTTTCTTCCCACATCCCTAAGTAAGCCATTTCTCTAAGCATTCTGAGAGAGAGAGAGAGAGAGAGAGAGAGAGAGAGAGAGAGAGAGAGGAGAGAGGAGAGAGAATGCACTCTGATGTCTCTTCCTATAAAAATGCAGATTTTGTCAGATTAGGGTCCCACATTATAATCTCATTTAACCTTAATTACTTCCTTAAAGACCCTGTCTCCTAAGACAGCCATACTGGGGGGTTATGGCTTAAATACATAATTTTTTGTGTTGGGGAGCGGTAGGTGGAGAGTACAAACATTCAATTCACAGTATGTCATTTTCTTTCTGCCTGAAGAACTTTTAACATTTTGTGCAAGGTAGGTATGTTGAAGATACATCTAAGTTTTTATTAGTCTGAGAAAGTATTTCTCTTTTAAGTGATAATTGTTCTTAATATATACTAGATTGGTGATGTAGAAGCAGATGGTTTTCCCAATATTTTAAATATTTCATGCCACACTCTCCTTACTTGCATGTTTTTGATTATTGTTCTGTAGCAATTATTATTTCTGTCCCTCACTCTGGCTCAAGATTTCTCATTTTAATTTTTTCTCCAGTTTTAACATAAAATGACTAAATATAGTATTTTTGACCTCTATCCTCTTATGTACCCTTATCTTCATGAACTTGTGATTTGCTGTTTTTCATTCATTTTGGAAAGTTCTTGGTTTTCTTTTTCTATTCCAATGATGTATATATTACACATTTTGGTAATTGTCCTTGAATGTTTTTTGTCTTTTTCAAATTCTTTGAGAAAAAAAAAAAAAAAAAAAGACTGAATTTCAGTTTGAGAATTTGCTACTGACCTATCTTCAAGTTCACAGATTCTTTCTTGGCCATGTCAAGTCTACTGATATATTTATCAAAAGTATTCTTTATTTCTGTTACACCATTTTTGATTCTTTCTTAGGATTTCTACTTATGTTACCCATCTGTTCTTTCATATCTACTCCTTTTTTTTCACTAGAACCCTTAACATGTTAGTTATAGTCCTTTTAGATACATTGTCTGATAATTCCTAAATCTGTTATATATGAATCTAATTCTCATCTTTTGTTTGTCTCTTCATACTTATTGCTGTTTGACTGTTTGCTTTTGCTTTTTGACATGCCTTGTAATTATTTTCTTAAAAGCCAGACATATTGTATTGACTAATAGAAATTGAGGAATGACATTTAATATGTGTATGTATGTCAATCTGGCTAAGAGTTGGGCTGTACTTAATGTTTATTTGTAGCTATAGATGCTAGAGGGTTTAAACTCCTCTAATATCTTTGTTTTGATCTTTGCTATGTACTACTTTTCAGAGGAGTTTATATATACAGCTTCTCCAGGTAAAGCCCATGGTTATTGTAGGAGAGCCCAGTTTGTAAAATGGTAAAGTGAGGGGGAAGCAGAGAGTTCTATAATCTTCTGATTAATTTTCAGCCCTTTTTAATTGGCCTTTTTTTAGAGCTTTTTTTCAGGGTTTCATGAGTGTTTCTTCCTGTCAATTTTCTACCCCAAGCCCTCTATTTCCTTCCATAACTTCTGTGTTCCCAAACTATTTCGTTGAACACCAAACCCTCCAGACTGTGTTATCCTCCTTAAGTGAGACAAGAAGGCTGAAAGGGACTGAAATGGGAGAAATTTCGTTCCCACAGCTGGGATTAGGCCCTGGCAAAGCTTTTCCCCAGAAGAGTAGACCTTTGTTATAAGAAAGATTCCAGGTATATTTCACAACGATTACACTTCCTTTCACTCTACCAGAGCCATGAAGTATAATTTTCCTGGACCTTTACAAGAACCTGGTGGAGTCACAGAGGTAAACTCAGAGCACTGTGCCCCACCTCTCCCAAGACTTTTGCCACCAGTTATTTCTCAATATCCTGCTGGTCTGTACTCAACCATAAGCAAATAATCGAAATTACACTGAAGTGTTATTGCCAAATTACGGCTCCAAGACTTCTGTCCCAGATATGTAGATGCAGGTTATATTTCTCTAGATGCACCTATCTCTAGAGATTTCAGGACGCTGATTTGTCCTGAGACCTAAATTCTCAGACTGGTCCAAGAAAAAAATCATTGATTTTCAAGTTGCCCCACTTTTCTTATTGTCAAGTTTGTGGTAACAGCTTTCAATCACTTTATATGTTAGAAATGAAGATGGCAATCTATATATATTTTAAAATTCTACTTAACTTTGCATATATAATTGATGCTGGTCTTTTAAATTCGAATTTCTAAATATCCATGTCATAGAAGTTTTCTTTTGCCTTCTTCTTGTATGTGTTTCCTTATCTAAAAATTGTTCTATCCCCAGCAATTAACGATGAGGAATTTTTGTTAATTTATTTCGTGTTCCTCCTCTACTACAAGTCATATCAACTCCGCATTAAAGACTGAAGATTAAAATATAGCAACTTTCAAATTTTCTTATGATATGATATCAAATAGTAAATTATCAACCAGAGCAGTTTATGACTCAAATATAACTCAAGGGATTGTTCATTAAGGGAACACAGAGTCTATAAGGGCCAAACTGAAATGACAGGGCAACAATAGAGTCTTTAAAACTGCAGTGCATAAATTCTGGCTGTTGCTTTTTTTTCTTTTTCACTACTTCTAATTTTTTTTTTTGCTGGTACTTTATGGATTCAGTAATTGAAAATTTAGAGTCTGAGCTAATGAATGTGTCAAAGCATGGGACAAAGTGCAACTTGGTGCTTCCTGACAGTAAATGTTTAATCCTCCTTCCTTAAGAGACTTCAGAAAACTCTAGTAATTGAGGAAGCAAGAATATCTAACCCTGGTGTACAACTTTTTATGAACACTGTGTAGTTCATGGCACACAAGGGATCTTTTAAAAACAGAGCATTGGTGTTCAGTAAGTTTACCCTTTGACAAATGATTGCTTTACTGTATACAATGCTCCCTACAAAACTTTTACTACTATTCACAAAAGAGTAATAAAACAAGAGACATCTTTTTTCCTGTTCTCTATTTATACATCTCTTCTGCCTCTGTAACTAAGCCTAATATTTACCTGAGGGAGAAAAAAAATTCTAGGGAGCTCTATGTAAATTTGATGAAATAAGCAATGAGATAACCTTAGGCTTACCACTGAACGACCAGGAGCATCCCACTAGACCTTCATATTCTGCCAGTCCATATTTGGAGAACCACCAAAGAATTATCACGCACCCAACAGAAAGATCTATTTGTAAAGATGAAGGGGCTATTTCCCATTTAATTATTTATGTTTTCCTGTGCCACTCTATTGGAAAAATATTCACTATGAATGCAGAGATGTGTATGTCCCTCCTCTTCACCCCAACACCCCTATGCTGTATACTCAAAAAGACATTTTTCCAGAGATGATATTATATGGAACTAACAATACACTCCATTAATTACTCTCTCTAAGGAGGAGACATGTGACGCATCTTACAGAATCAGCTCAAAAGTCAGAAAATCCAGAGCACTCATTATATATTTTCTCCTGACACAGCACATTAAAATCTGAAAGAAGAAGGCCATCTTATCATCAAGTCAGCAAAAAAGGAAAACAAAACAATGCTCCTGTTTGCACACCTCTGGTCATTTGGAAGATTATGCATTATGCTACAAATACCATTTTCTAAAGATCCAACATGGTGCAGAGCAGGAAGCATAGAATGGTTAATTAAAAACAAATTAAATCACTATGACTCCTTAATCCATGTGATCATCTAAGAGTTATTTAACCCCTCTGTTCCTCAAAGTTAAAATAATGCTTATCTTCAAAGGTGGTAGTAAGAACTTTTATGAGATGGTAAAAATAGAACACCTAGTAAAGGGGTTAGCAAAGAAAATAACAGCAAATGTTTGTTTCTTCTTGTTTGACAGTCTCTCAGTAGGTAAAAGAGACCTAAAATATAACCATAGTGGCTTATTACTTTAACCCCTGGCAGGTTGGGAAATAGTCCCTGGAAATATCATCTATTCCATCCAGTCAACAATCTTCATGCTTCCTCTGATATAGCTTCTTTCTCTTTTTTTTTTTAAGGCCTCTCTTATAAGCACATTACAATATAGGTTTTAAATAAAAACTGATATCTTAGATGCCTAGGATTCTAGGTACAATGAATGGGCCAAAGCCAGACAACACCACTTTCTTGGCTAGATTGACTGGCTTACGATTAGGAAGGACATCCAACTGAGGAAAATCAGGGTCTCTCACTAGGACTTTTCAAATTGTTGCTGGGACGAGAGAAATAATTTCCTGTCTAAAGAGATATGAGTTTGGAATTTGAGTGGGGTAGTAATGTCCTCTGCCAGAGAAGAAAGCAAATTGCAATAGAAAGGAATGTGCTGACAAACAAAGGGGTCAGGTGTTTTTATTCTGCTGTGATGCCCTTGAAAAATTGAGATATTCCTTTGAGAGTCAATTCAGATGTTGCCTCTGCTAGGAATTCTGCCGTGATACTGCCACGCTGGATGTAGGGCTCTACACTTTCTGTCTTCACATAGAATCCTGTGACTGCTTCCATGCTAACACTGATCACTTCAAAATGACTTTCCAGTTGCTGTGCCTGTCATCACCACTAGTCCCTAAGAGTGAAGAAAGCCTTGTTTTATCTTTAATACCCAGTACTTCTCTTGGTACTGAATGAATCCTAGTCTCTGGGACACAGACATATAATTCAATTTTAATGAACAGTTCTGATTTCAGTTAAGTTCTTTGTTGTCCAGCAGCCCACAGCTGTGCCACAGTATTTGAAATTTCATTTTCACGTGTCTTTGTGGTTGTTTTGATTGCTCTGATTGAGAATTGATGACTTAAATACATATATGACTTTATTTTAACACCTTTTGCTATCATCACAGGCAACTAGAAATCTTTCAGCAAAATAATCCTGGTGGGGGAGTGGGGGGAGACAAACTAAAAAACAAACAAACAAACAAAAAGCTCTTTCTGGGAAAGTACTCCTATTATTCTAGAAAATCCTACCCATCTATACACAAATTCTTTCTCTTTAATTTTGCCGAAGTAAAAAACACACTTCTATCTGAACGTTTATCTCATTTTTAAAGCTACCCTGTTTGTTTGTATTGATTATGAAAGTACTTCAACCCACAAACAAAATATCACATGTTAAATGTCAAAGTTTAAGAAAAGGAAAGCCACAATCTTTTCACATATTAGTTCAGGAGGGTTTGCTATTTATTTATTTATATTTTTGAATGTGCAAGCTTCTTAAATGAACAGAAATTAACCTAAAGTGAAATGATTTTCACACTCCCTAACTTTCCTCCAGGAAACAGTAATCAGAAGTCAAAGACTGATATGTCTCTAGGCAAGAAGCAGTTGAAAAATAAATGGGAGAATAAAAGATTGTTTTGGCTTATCCCAGCCAATGTTTTTACTAATTCACCTTTAGAAAGTCATCACTCAGTTCTCAATACTTAACAAATGTCCTTCACAACTTGGGACTTTCTCTTTAGATTCAGTTAGCGAAAAATGCCTTTTAAGCCAATTCATGTTCAATGTCACTGAGAGAAAATGTATGATTGACCTCTTTATTGCTCATCCAACCTCCAACAACAGGGCCAGTCCTAAGTTTGAAAACCAGGGAGGTTTGTGTTCAAATCCAGTTCTTACTAAATCCAAGGTGTGATCCTTAACAAGTCTCAGTGTTCCTAAACCTTAACTGTATGAAAACTGTGACTAAATGATACCAACATCACAATGTTCCTGAACTTTAATTTATTGTAGGAAAATTGCAGCTAAGTGGCAAAGGTCTCTCAAGGTTGTTGCATGGAAAAATTAGATTTGTGTATAAAGTATATTGTATAGCGCAGGACATACAGAAGATGCTTTTAAAAATGCTATGAAGGAGAACAACAACAAAGAGGATGTTGCAAAGTAGGGGCAGAAGATGACTTCAATAGTCTTCTGAATATGTGATGTTTACATTGGTGTGCTTTTTGTTTGCTTGTGGGTTTTGTTTTGTTTTTTCTTTTTGACTGCAGTGCACAACATGCATGATCTTAGTTCCCCAAACAGGGACAGAAACTGTGTCCCCTGAAGTGGAAACACGGAGTCCTAACCATTGGGCTTCCAGGGAAGTCCCTGCATTGAAATGTTTTGAGGGTTGGTGTCTAGCCAGTAGAATTCATTCAGGGAAAAATCTTCTAGGCAAGAAGGACATATGCAAAGGACCTGGGATAGGAATGAGCTTGGCTTTCAGGGAAATGAAAGGTAAGCATTGTAGCATGGATGGAATTTAGAGCAGATGGATTTTGGAATAAGATTAGTTTAGAGGTGGGAGATAAAAAATAGGAAGCAATGGCAAGAGCTTAAGTTGGATCCTAAGAGCAATGGGGAAGTCTTGAAATACACAAGCAGAAGAAAAACTTGCTCTGAGTAATCTGCTGTGTGTTGAAGTGACTACATGAGGGCAAGGGTTGAGACAGGGATATCAGCCAAAAGGTTATCACAGTAGTGTGGTGGAAACTTATAGTAATTTTCACTAAGATGGTAGTCATGGAAATGACGGAAAAGGCAATGGCACCCCACTCCAGTACTCTTGCCTGGAAAATTCCATGAACGGAGGCGCCTGGAAGGCTGCAGTCCATGGGGTCGCTGAGGGTCAGACATGACTGAGCGACTTCACTTTCACTTTTCACTTTCATGCACTGGAGAAGGAAATGGCAACCCACTCCATTGTTCTTGCCTGGAGAATCCCAGGTACGGGGGACCCTGATGGGCTGACGTCTATGAGGTTGCACAGAGTCGGACATGACTGAAGTGGCTCAGCAGCAGCAGCAGCAGCAGCAGCAGCAGCAGCAGCATGGAAATGAGGACTTTTGCAGTCATATCACACAGTTTCTCCCTACTGAAGTTATGATTAGGAATATCAAGACACTGCATCAAAGCACCTATACTCATAACTGGCTCACAGTATTCTCAAAATTCTGCTTCCTCTCAGTTCAGTTCAGTTGCTCAGTCATGTCCAACTCTTGGCGACCCCAAGGACTGCAATATGCCAGGCTTCCCTGACATAGTTGGTCTATCACCAACTCCTGGAGCTTACTCAGACTCATGTGCATTGACTTAGTGATGCCATCCAGCCATCTTATCCTCTGTCATCCCCTTCTCCTGCCTTCAATCTTTCCCAGCATCAGGGTCTTTTCCAGTGAGTCAGTTCTTCACATCAGGTGGCCAAAGGATTGGAGTTTCAGCTTCAGCATCAGTCCTTCCAATGAATATCCAGGACTGATATTCTGTAGGATAGATTGGTTTGATCTCCCTACTTTCCAAGGGACTCTTAAGAGTTTTCTCCAACATCACAGTTCAAAAGCATCAGTTCTTCGGCACTCAGCTTTCTTTGAAGCCCAAAGCTCATATCCAAACTTGACTACTGGAAAAACTATAGTTTTGACTAGATGGACCTTTGTTGGCAAAGTAATGTCTCTGCTTTTTAATATGCTGTCTAGGTTGGTCATAGTTTTTCTTCCAAAGAGTAAGCATCTTTTAATTTCATGGCTGCATCATATTCTGCAGTGATTTTGGAGCCCAAAACAATAAAGTCTGCTCTGTTTCCATTGCTTCCCCATCTATTTGCCATGAAGTGATGTGACCAGATTTCATGATCTTAGTTTTCTGAATGTTGAGCTTTAAGCCAACTTTTCACTCTCCTCTTTCACTTTCATCAGGAGGCTCTTTAGTTCTTCTTTGCTTTCTGCCATGAGGGTTGGTATCATCTGCATATCTGAGGTTACTGATATTTCTCCTGGCAGTCTGATTCCAGCTTGTGCTTCATCCAGCCCAGCATTTCTCATGATATATTCTGCATGTAAGTTAAATAAGCAGGGTGATAATATACAGCCTTGATGTACTCCTTTCCTAATTTAGAAGCAGTCTGTTGTTACATGTCCAGTTCTAACTGTTGCTTCCTGACCTGCATACAGATTTCTCAGGAGGCAGGTCAGGTGGTCTGGTATTCCCATCTCTTTCAAAATTTTCCACTGTTTATTGTGATTCACACAGTTAAAGGCTATGGCAAAGTCAATAAAGCAGAAGTTGACGTTTTTCTGGAGCTCTCTTGCTTTTTTGATGATCCAGCGGATGTTGGCAATTTGATCTCTGGTTCCTCTACCTTTTCTAAATCCAGCTTGAATATCTGGAAGTTCATGGTTCACTACTGCTGAAGCCTGGCTTGGAGAATTTTGAGCATTACTTTGCTAGCATGTGAGAGGAGTGCAATTGTGTGGTAGTTTGAACATTTTTTTTTTTAACTTTTTTTTTTTTGAACATTCTTTTTCATTGCCTTTCATTGGGATTGGAATGAAAACTGATGCTTTCTAGTCTTATGGCCACTGTTGAGTTTTCCAAATTGCTGGCATATTGAATGCAACACTTTCGCAGTATCATCTTTTAGGATTTTAAATAGCTCAACTGGAATCCCATCACCTCCACTAGCTTTGTTCATAATGATGCTTCCTAAGGCCCACTTGACTTCTCATTCCAGGATGTCTGGCTCTAGGTGAGTGATCACACCATCATGGTTACCTGGGTCATGAAGATCTTTTTTGCATAGATCTTCTGTATATTCTTGCCAGCTCTTCTTAATATCTTCTGCTTCTGTTAGGTCTATACCATTTCTGTCCTTTATTGCGCCCATCTTTGCATGAAATGTTCCATTGGTATTTCTAATTTTCTTGAAGAAATCTCTAGTCTTTCTCATTCTATTGTTTTCTTCTACTTCTTTGCACTGATCACTGAGAGAGGCTTTCTTATCTCTCCTTGCTATTCTTTGGAACTCAGCATTCAAATGGGTATAACTTTCCTTTTTTCCTTTGCCTTTCACTTCCCTTCTTTTCTCAGCTATTTGTAAGACCTCCTCAGACAACCATTTTGCCTTTTTGCATTTCTTTTTCTTGGGGATGGTCTTGATCACTACTTCCTGTACAATGTCATGAACCTCCATCCATGGTTGTTCAGGCACTCTGTCTATCAGATCTAATCCATTGAATGTATTTGTCACTTCTACTGTATAATCATAAGTGATTTGATTTAGGTCATTCCTGTATGGTCTAGTGGTTTTCCCTACTTTCTTCAATTTAAGTCTGAATTTGGGAATAAGGAGTTCGTGATCTGAGCCACAGTCAGCTCCCAGTCTCGTTTTTGCTGACTGTATAGAGCTTCTCCATCTACTTCCTCTACTCTCTATGTATTGTCTACGTATGTCTCTATTCTCTCTTAGATCAAAAACTCCTGTGAAGTTGAGCATATGCGCTTAGTTGCTCAGTCATGTCTGACTCTTTGCAATCCCATGGATGGTAGCCAGGCAGGTTCCTCTGTCCATGGGATTCTCCAGGTGAGAATACTGGAGTGGGTCGCCATTCCCTTCTCCAGGGGATCCTCCCGACCCAAGTGTTAAACATTGGTCTCCTGCACTGCAGGCTGATTCTTATCGGCTAAGCCACCAGGGTAGCCCCTGTGAAGTTGGGAGCTCCATCTCAAATTTGTCTCGCTTGCAAACACCCTCCATTCCTTCATTTCTGTCCTAAGAACAAACAAACAGTATTTGGGCAACTGTCAGAAAAATAGCCAAGAGAGATAAGTGATGAATGTCACCATGGGCAGTTTGCAAGCTTAACAATTCTCTCTGATTCTCTTCCCTTCTAGAATAGTGTTGAAGTTCCCTTCCTCTGAAATTTGAGGTGCCCTGACATCTTTCAGTATGCTACCCATACCAATGGTACCTGAAAATTCTGCCTGATATCTGGTTTAGAAATAGTTTCTTTGAACCTCTCATCAGAATCAGAAGTGAGTTCTGGCTCTGGCATTACTGCTGGACATAATTAGCTTAGTTAAACTGCCCCTGTGCATCCTGGCAGGCAGATCACCTACATCAGTACTGCTACCAGCTTAAGCTTGCTCTAGGGAGACATTGTGTGTGACAGACTTTATCTTCAGGGCAAACTGCCACTGAATACAGTTGCAGAATCCATCGCTCTGTTCAGTTCAGCTAAAACTGCATTTGATTGGTGGGCCAAGTGTCAGAATAATAAGGATACTAAATTGTAATCACATGGCACCATTTATCCAGGGGTCTCCGAGGATGTTGCAGGAGTTAGTTAATTCTGATGATGCCTCTGTGACCTAGGTAAGTGTTATTATCCCCATTTTACAGATGAGGAGACTGAGTAATGGAGAAATTAAGCAGCCTGCTCAAGGTTGCTCAACAGAGAGATGAAAACTGAAAAAACACCCCTGAGCTCACTGAGCCTCTGTCTGCCTTGTCAATTAAATACATCAGCTCATCATTACCTGCTGCTTCTTAGATGATCATGTTTTATTAATGTACAGTGTTAGCCAGCTGCCATATTTTACCCAAGAGGTGGCCACCTTTCAATCAAGGAGAGTGTAATTCAGGTTTACCGCAACCATGTTAGCAAATGCTAAGGGGAAGTTAAACTGCCTGTCTTCTGTTATATCACTCATTCGTTGCCCTTAATGACTTCTTGCTTAGGAAAAAAATCCGGTCAGAAACTTTTGATTGGCTGCTTTGCATCTAAAGATAATTGGGGGTAATTTTGGACAGAGGAGGGAACTAGCTGACAGTCATATTTCTCAATAAGGGAGGAAAAACTGCCTTGCTACTAAAAAAAAAAAAAAAAAAAAAGGCAAACTCATTATTTTACTTCAACAACAATAGAAAAGTGACTGAAATAAACCTGTGAAATGTTCCACGTGAAAAGTCTGAAAGGAGGTAAGAAACTTTGAAAGCTGAAAAAGACTATCCAGGTAGAAATGTTTAAGCCCTCCCTTTGGTCAGGGTGTGATCCAATTTTTGTTCTTTGCAGGATTACAGAGTTAATGGAAAGGTGAAGGGCAGAGAAGCCAAGCCTGAGACAGATGTGAAGGAAGGGAAATTTGTTTTCAAGGCCCTGCCATGACCTTTTCTTGGTTTGCTTTCTTGCTCGGTAGCATGTGGCTGTGAGAACGTGGGGCTTAGGAATGGGAAAATATGTTGCTGCTTTTACTTGAGTCACCTTGAGCAAGATTTTTTTTAATTTTCAGACCCCTGTTTCCTCATCTGCAAATCTGGAATATAATCCATCTTGTAGGATTATAGAGAAGATAAAATGGATGGAATAGTGTGTGGGAGACTCTAGTCTGTGCTTAGCAAGTAATAGATGGTTAAGAAAAGGTGGTCAATGCAACTATCGTACTGCCTTCAAGACCCTCCAAACTTTCAAACTCCTCTGTAATATTCAGTATGCTCCCTCCAGCCCAGCAAGAAGTGACTCTCCTCTATGCTACTTCCTCTTCCTCCTACCTCCTCCTCCCTCCCCACAGCTTACTTACTCTTTAATCTAACCCTTGAATTCATTCACCTATCAGAATGAATAGGTTTCTTCCTCTCTTCCTCTCTTTCTGTCAGTTTCTGCCTCTGTTTGGTGAGAACCCTCCCTTCTGCCTACCTGATCACACATGATTAGCCTAAGAAACAAATGAATAAATAACTGTTAGCACTGTTAATTCTGGCATGCCATCAATTTTCAGTTTTCAAACATCACCCCTATTATTTCTTAAGGCTTCATAAGGGAAGAAATCTCATTTTAATTATTCACAGTAAGACATTAATGATAAAGAGGAAGTGGTTTATCCCTGCTAGGTAACACTGTTTTATTTTAATAGAGGCCTTTAGTGCCTTAATCCAAAATTGGAAATATTAGTGAAAGTTTCCAAAGCAGAGGAAAGAACATGGAGGGGATTTAATGGAATGAGGGAACTCCTAAAATTACCTTACATGTGTTTTGCCTTTAAACAAGCATTTTTCATCCTGGCACATTTTATGTTTCTGCAAACATTTTGGACAGTACTTAAGGGTGATCTTGAGAGAGAAGCCGTAACAAAAAGGGGTTGATTATCTGGTCATCAAACAGCCAGTGTTCTATTTTCCTTTCTCCTGTCTCTGCTTCCAATACTGAGAAAGCTTCTTTGTTTGACAACCTCAATTTAAACTTTTTTCCCCCATGGCTAAGAAGAATCTTCTGCTGCAAGTGTTAATTGTCCTGACAAGGATGCCTGTCTTCTTAATTTGAACAGCGGCTGTGCTAAATGATGCAAAATATACAAAGATCTACACTTATCCCCCCACCCCAATATGAAATGCTACTATGAAAAGGTCTTCAGGTTTTCACACAAAAATCCTTGCTAACTGTTTCAGTGGTGAAAAAGTAAGCCCAATACAAATACAAAACCCAAATGCCAAAAAGCTAATAAAATGATGAGAAGATCCTGGCACCAATTTTCAGTGCATGCAATGATTGGTGAAATAAGCCAAGTCATGTTCAGGAAGAACATTAGGCTGTTCCTATAAATGGGACCTACAGATCAGCTAAAGCAATAGAATCTAATTACTATTATTAATAACAGTAAGAGTATATTCATCTCTCCTATCAGCATGCAGGTATAATATTGACCTTTTCTTTCAAAGACAGCTCTAATGCTATTATTTACTACGCCAGGCATTTTATTCTGCAGTACTAGTCACAAAATGATTAACACAATGATGTCCCATGCTGCACTATCAAAATTCTTCTGAGTTCCACTGGATGCAAGGATGGTCATGCCCTTCAGCTGAAGAGTGTCAGTGTCAATGCATTGAAAAAGGAAGGTAGAAAATAAGCGCCAGCCTAGCTGAGATGATCAGGTAAACTAACAATGATTGACTAGATAGAAGGTAACTCACGTTTATTTATTTTTTTATTTTTTATTTTTTTGTTTGTTTTTATTTTTTTTAAAATTTTATTTATTTATTTATTTTTTAAATTTTAAAATCTTTAATTCTTACATGCGTTCCCAAACATGAACCTCCCTCCCTCCTCCCTCCATCTATCTGTCCATTCATCCATCCAAATCATCCTGCTCTACCACCATCTCCAGCAGCGTGTATTGAAGAACACCCATTGATGGTAGGATTCCCACAGAAGGTAAGGTATGGCAAAGAGAGTTTGTACTCAATACATCTCATATATTCTAATACATTTCTCATATCGGGGCAATAAGGCTTGTGTATGCCAATGGATTTTGAGAGAAAGTGACATCTGTCACTTCCAGGGCAAGGCAATTAAGTTCCAGTATGTCTCCTTTGTGTGAGAGTTGAACTGTGAAGAAAGCTGAGTGCCAAAGAATTGATGCTTTTGAACTGTGGTGTTGGAGAAGACTCTTGAGAGTCCCTTGGACTGCAAGGAGATCCAACCAATCCATTCTAAAGGAGATCAGTCCTGGGTGTTCATTGGAAGGACTGATGCTGAGGCTGCAGCTCCAATACTTTGGCCACCTCATGAAAAGAGTTGACTCATTGGAAAAGACTCTGATGCTGGGAGGGATTGGGGGCAGGAGGAGAAGGGGACGACCCAGGATGAGATGGCTGGATGGTGTCACTGACTCGGTGGACGTGAGTCTGAGTGAACTCCGGGAGTTGGTGATAGACAGGGAGGCCTGGCGTGCTGCGATTCATGGGGTCCCAAAGAGTCGGACATGACTGAGCGACTGAACTGAACTTAACTGAACTGATGTCTCCTTTACCTCTCTCTTCTCTTGTTAGAACAATTTTGGAGCTCATGTGTTGCAAATGGCATATCCACATGGTGGATGAAGATGAGCTAGCCTGCTTCAGTGTCAAAAGAAAGGAGGGAGACCCTTTTGTTGTATTAAGCCACTGGATTGTGAGACTTTATCTACAGGAGAAACTAGTGTTCATTTTCTTGATATATAAGATCCAAGCATTATCATAACATGTTAAATGACCCTGGGCACAAGTGTTGAGGCCAATTTTTTCACAAATAAAACAGAGCATCTTTATTGTTAGCATTCTGTAGTTTGCGATGAGTTTCTTGAGTATATTGGTGGAAAGGCATTCAATTTTTGGATTTAGTCTATAGCTTTCCCTTATTATCCAGATAGAGTTTTTAAGCATAACTCTTTTATAATATTTACCCCATTGTATTGTATTTATTTATGCATCTCTCTGTTGTTGTTGTTGTTGTTTGCTTTTGATTGTTGCATAGAACAGTGAGCTCTTCTGGGGATGGGAATTGTCTTTTTAATCACTTTATCACCAAGACCTGGAAAAATGCTTAGCAATCAATATTTTTTATTGTTGTTGAAATGTAATTATGAATTTATGAATCTTGGAAAGAAAGCTTGCAATAGCTTATCTGTCTCTTTCCTGTCACCACTAGGGGAAAATTGCCATATAGGATATATAAGGAGTTTTAAAGAACAGACATGCATACACAGGAGGGAAAGAGGATGAGAGATAGAAAGACTGAAAAAGGAATTGAGAATACTAGGGAAGAGAACAGGAATAACTTATTGATGTCAAAGGGGACACAAAAAAATATGAGCTAGTTAAGCCAGATAACATAGTGATATGTCCAGGTCAGAGCACAGAGGCCATTACTAGCAGAGCACCTAATCATTTTTGAAGAAGAAAATGAAATGTGACTGAGAATTGGGAGTTCAGAGATGGGATGATCAAATATCCAATATCTTTTCCTTTCAAATGGACATGCCATCACCGGGACTTCAAGGGAATGAAAATTCGAGGCCCGATGGCAGGGCCTCAACTCTCCAGATGTCCGGGGCCAAGAAATACAAGGCAGGGTGAATTGGTCAGGATGCTGGTGACACATTCAAACTTGTTTGACAAGTAGAACAAGACAGGAAGATATGACTAGATGCCAAGCGGAGTATCAAGCCTCTGGTATTGTCTCAACTAATATAATCAGGGAAGGAAAACATTCCTTTCTCTCTATTGCTAAAAATGTCCAACCCAAAGTGGGAATCTGAAAAAAGCAACCGCTACTCCTCAGCATGTCACTGGGGTCCTCAGAAGGCTATTTAGTGTAACATTGGTTAGAAACTGGTCTTTGCCTGTTTGTTTTCTACCATTAAGGCAGGGAACCTCAGTTTTTAACCATGAAAGAGTCTTCCCTATTTCTGAAACTGGTCCTTGAAACACCATCCCCAATTTGGGGAAAGTGACAAAGCTAAGACAACACTAGCTGATGACCCCAATCTGCCTGACCCTTGATCAAATGCAACTCAAATGGGGGCTCAGGCAAGCCTGAACAGGGTGCCAGCTACAGAGAAATACATCCAGGCTGGGGATTACATTGCAAGGTGCCAGAAAGCAAGCAATAAGCAAAAAACTCAAAGATCGAAAGAATAGTAGAAGCAAAGTATTTAGGGAGTATTGAGAGTCAAATGTAAGCCCTGAATCGCTAAAAGGTAGAAGCAAAAGCAAAGAATGCAGTCAAAGAGGACTTCCCTGGCAATTCAGAGATTAAGACTCTGCCCTTCTAATGCAGGGGGCATGAGTTCGATCTCTGGTCAGGGAACTATGACCTTGCATGCTGTGCAGTGAAGCAAAAAATGAAATCAAAGATCAAGACACAGTTGGTCCTGGAATAAATGAGAGGAGATGAAGAGTAGGGAAGAGCGAGAGGATGATGTTTCTGTGCCAGTGTTTTCCAGTATAGAAAGTGAAAAGTGCAAAGGGAAAGTGTCAGTTACTCATTTGTGTCCAGCTGTTTGTGACCCCATGGACTGTAGGTCACCAGGCTCCTCTGTCCATAGAGTTCTCCAGGCAAGAATACTGGAATGGGTAATGATTCCCTTCTCCAGGGGATCTTCCCAAACCAGGGAATGAGCCCAGGGAGCCAGATTTTCTAGTATAGAAAAGTAGACTTCAAAGAGGGCTACCTGGTGGTTAGACAGTAAAGACTCTGCCTGCAACACAGAACTGGGGTCAATTCCTGGGTCGGGAAGACCCCTGGAGAAGGGAATGGATACCCACTCAAGTAAGAGTCGGACACAACTGAGTGACTAAGCACAACACAGCTCAGCACCCACTCAAGTATTCTTGTCTGGAGAATTCCATGGACAAAGGAACCTGGAGGGCTATAGTCCATGGGGTCATAAACAGTTGTACACAATTGAGCAACTAACATTTTCACTTTTTTCAGATTTCAAAGAGTTGCATACCTAGTTCAAACACATGCTGTCCTTTCTTAGGACTTGGGTTCCAGAAACCAAGCCCCTGGATAGTTGTGTACCTAAATTCCTTCCTTAAGTTCTGTCTGGTAACTTGCTCCCTCAGCTTCACTGGTGGGTTCATCTTGCTGTATATAGACCTAAGGAGGCCTCATAAAAACTAGAATTCCACTTTTGGATTTCACAAACCCACAAGCTTTTAAGGCTCCTTGTGAGTCATCCAGCAGGAATTTTCTACCTGGCGGTCTCTACCAGATGTACTCTTATTTCCTTAACTGTCTCTTTGTTGTCTGTGCTTTAACCTTCCGATCGCCACATCCCTCTCTACTTTCTCTAAGATCACTGTGCTTCTAGGTCCTGAAATCCTCTCTTGAATGCAGCTAGGTCAGTGTGTGTCCTGCCTCCAGGCACTGACTCTTTGATTCCTTGGTTTCTAGCTGAGTTCCCAGTTTTAAATCTGATTGCTACAGTCAAATAAGATTGCATATGTAGAGCATCAGTGTATGTGGCACTCAACCAGTCTAACTAAGCTGATAGTTGATATTGCCTGTTTTTCCCTGATTTTAAAAAAGTGCTCTCTTTAGCCAATAATGTTAGTATAATTACTTTTTTTTTAGTTTTGGGAGAAAAATTTCCAGTTACTATTTCCTCAGTTTCTCCTATTGTCTCAGAACTGGGTAACATGTCTGGTCAAGGGAAATATCACAGTGATAACAGGACTGCATCACTCACGCTGAGTTCTGGAGCAAGAGTCTAAATACCATGCAGTCAAAGGACCTCCATGTACTACAGGAACAAACTGGAGTTTGTTAGCAGGGGAAAAACGGAGGATGATTGTTGAATATGCAACTGACTTTATCTGCATATTCTTATTTAGAACATCATCCAATTAACTGTAAAAAGAAAATTCTGAAAATTAAAACTGTCCAACCATCTAGTGGAGTCCTGAGTCCTTGTTCTGAAAATGTCCAAGCAGAGGTCAGCTGCTTAGACCTGAAAGAATAGTAAAAATGGGAAGCAGAGATAGATCTTAATTTTCCTGCCCCACATAGCAGATAAAGTCCCTAAGCATCTGGGGAAAATCATGAAAACATTGGATGTGGAGGGTAACTGGAAAGAGAAAACCTTCCAAAGCAAATTTGGCTCCCTTCACAAGTTGGTGGGACCCAGTAAAGCTATGGTCCTTATTGACTAGAACCTAGAATGCCGTTTTTGGCAATTTTCATTCTCACATTCCTACCTTAGTGAGGGAATTGTGACCCTATGGATCGTAGCCCACCAGGCTCCTCTGTCCATGGGATTCTCCAGGCAAGAATTCTGGAGTGGATTGCCATGCCCTCCTCAAGGGGATCTTCCTGACCCAGGGATTAAACACGTCTCTTGCGTCTCTTGCATTTGCAGGTGGGTTCTTTACTACTAGCGCTTCCTTGGGAAGTCCTGTAAGGGAACTACTAAGTTTCAGTTGTGCATGTGGCTGCCTGGACTACAGTGTCCAGCCTTCTTTGCAGCTGGTGTGACCACACTGAGCTGTCTATAATAGAATGTGTTCAAGTCTCTATGAGTGGCCTTAAAATCAGCAAATTTGTTGTCCTTAGTGGCTTCATCCTCTAGCTTTTTGCCTGAAATGTGGACATGAAGGAAAATGATTTGGGATGATTTCAGTAAAAGCAAAACAGAGAGCAAGCAGACAGAAAGAGTTTCGTTTCCCAAGACTATGTGACCACTAAATCTGTGTTGCTTATGCTGAGCTTGTTGCATGCAAATGATATACACTCCTCTGTTTAAGCTGCCATTATTTTTGCCTGTCACACTGGGCAGATCTTTACCCTAATAAAATTGTGGCTCTTCTTTATTTCAAACAGTACCTTTTGCAGTCTTTTGCCAGGTTTCTAATAGTGTAAATCCAATCTTAACCTCTCTCACTCTCTGTGAATGTCTTCATATTTTACTTTTTTGCTGATGATTTTGGGAAAAGAAAATTTCCGAAAATTTTTAACCCTCCAGTCCACAAACCTATCTGCATGATCTACCTTTATTTAGATTTAGACTCTCCTGCCATCACAGACAAAGGGGCACATAGCAAGGTTTCTCAAAGACTTTATTCTATTTTTCAAAAAATATTAACATTACTCTCTTTGTTGTTATATTACATTGACATTAATATATATTCAGGTTCTCCAACTGTGTGCATGTGTGTGTGTGTATTGTCAGAAAGCAGGGGTGGAATTGAGGAGAGAGCAGAGCTTAAGAAAGTGATTGAAGTACATTTCCAACCTTAGACTTTGTGATTTTCATCATAAATACCTAGGAAAACACAGAAAGAAATGAGAGAGCATAATAAACCAAGAAACTAAAATTGACAACTAATCTACTGCCAAAATCTTGGAGGAATTTCCTCTAATTATAATATTCATGGAGTGGAAAAGAGAAACACAATTGTCAGGTGACATTAACATATACCTTGTCACTTGCAGGAGATCAAAACTGCAGGCGTGAAAGACACAGAGGCACATCAACACACTTGCCTAGGCCCTGGCTCGGAAGAAAAGAATCTGTGACAACCACCAACCAGAAATATATTGCACAGCCATAGCCCTGTCCAAAAGAACACAAGACATGGATTTTAAACTAGCTCTTGCATGTGTGTGTGTGTGTCAGTGATGGGTTTATCATATGAGGATTACAACACACACACACACACACACACGTACACATACACACTACACATTACACCCCAGATTCCACATTCTCCAGTTTGGATGTCTTCTAAACAATTTCAGAGAATACAAATTTCAGAAATTCTACACACCCATAAGTAGAGAAGTTAAGCTACAGCAAATTTTCCTCTTAGAATACAATGTGAAAAGAAAAAAATTTTTTAAAGTATGTTAGTGGAACTCCAAGTTTTGCCTTTATTGTTTTAGGCAATGGAAGAACTGCTCACTACTGTCAATCATCCATGAATACATGTTCCACCTAGTAATAATAATAACAAACAAACATCAGATGCTAAATATAGAGGACTTATTGCAAGTCAAGTGGCCTGGATTCTAATGCCATTTCTACACCTTACAAGCTGTGTAACCTTGGGGAAATGGCTTAATTTGTTGCTACCTTAATTTTTTCACCTATAAAATGAGTATAAAACTGTTGGGATGATTATGTGAGTTAATGTTTGAAGTACAATACACGTTTTGCTTCAGTTGTGTCCAACTCTGTGCAACCCCATACACAGCAGCCCACAAGGCTCCTCTGTTCATGGGATTCTCCAGGCAAGAATACTGGAGTGGGTTGCTATCAATACCAATGCTCATATGATACAATAAGGTATATGCTATTATCGTGTTCATTTTACAGATAACGTAGGTCTTGTTGAGGTTAAATGACTCTTCTAAGAATTGGTAGACCCAGAATTTGAATGCATCATTTTCAGATGTACATCTAATATCCCAATTATTACAGTATGTTGCCTCTTCATAGTAAGTCAAGGATACCTTAAGAATAGATGTTAAATACCTCAACATCACCATTGACCACTAGATACCACAATTTGATGTTGAACCATAAATATCAACCAACCTTTTGCTCAAGATATGGGAAGAAGATTTTAACTGTAATATAGGATTGAGTGGAAGGAAATGATAGTCCTCGTTAACAATCAATAGATACCCCTTTGTTTAAAGATAACAACACTGAAAACAGAAAAATAAATTGTGCCAGTAAAAATATTGTGCACATTAAAAGGAAGAAAGAGCAATCAAGATGCAGAAAAAGAACAGTTTAAAAAGTCACTAAAGGAAATAGAAGTTGCAGAAATTGTCTGCTTTGTAATCTTAATAGAAATGAAAACTACAGCCTCTGAATAAAGAGATGAAAGATGAGATTATATGAAAATAAGTTGAGATAAGAGGGGAGTTGGCTGAGAGGCAGGTGGAAATAAAAACAGGAGTTTGACATGATAACGAAAGATTATAAGGAGATTAAAAATGCAATAATAGAATAGAAATCTGCATTAGAAGCAACAAAGAGAAGAATTAACACTATAGAATTAGTGATGATAAGTTTAAATCCTAGAATCTGCTGAAAAAATGCAGAATGAAGAAAAATGTAGAGATGGTAAGGACAAAGAACAAAGGGAGACAAGCCCAGTGTGGGGATTCTTTAGAGACACATAAGACACAGAAGTAATTGTTAAGGCTACTTTTGAGGAAACGTGTACAACATCTCTATTCAATGAGTTTACACATCAAAAAGCATTACTGTGTGGGCTATGTATGACTGACATTTTTGTTTTGAATGTGTTCATGGGTCAGTATTACTGCTTATTACATGAGCATAATATGAAGAAAAACTACAAAATGCAGATAAATAAATATTTTTAAAGTTGCCTAAAACACATAAATACTGTTAACTCTATACTGTATGTGTATTTCAGATATACATAAAAATTAAGTGTATCATACAAACATATGAAACATTAATACCTGATGTTTTATAACATATTTGTATTCATATCTGTAATAAATATTTCTCTTGAAAAGCAACATATTTTTGTCAATGAGAAAACAGTTAAAAATTGAAGCAATCCATAAAATTATCAATAAAAAATTAACCACACCAATTTTTTTAAGAAATAAACTGTTGTTACTTTGAAAACATTTTCCAGATATTTCTTTATATAAATGGAAATATGTAAAAATAGATGATCTATGAATCTTACCAAAGGGAAACATAGATAGAAACATAGATGAACATAGGGAAATTGTTACATAAATTAATCGTACAGCCAATGTGATATCAATATCTGCTTTTTCACTTAGCAATGTACTGAACATATTGCCATGTCAATTAATAATTATTTGACGAATTCATCTGATTACCTTGTGTGGCTATGCCATGATTTATTTAATGTATTGACTATTATGAGCACTTGTATTATGTTTAAAACTCTGTGGCTTAGTTTTCTTATCTGAATAAAGGGGATAATTAGATTACATTGAGTATAAGCTGAGATAATAAGTGTACAGAACTTAGATCATTTGTGTTTTCTGCATTTTTTTTTTTTTTGGTAAAATTTTGGAAAAGGTTAAATGTTAATCAGCTTCTCATTATTAAGTTGCCTCTTCTTCATAACTCACAAATTCTTTTTGCAATTTGGACTTTCTTATTTTAAAACAAATACTTATTCATTTGCTCATTTCTCGCTTCTCTAGAAAAGTTTGTAATTCTAAACTTAAAGGCCCAAAGAAGGAGCATCTGACTTTTATGTTCTCTTTGATTCTCTATGGTTAATAGTTTACAATGAGAAAGCAGACATTCAGACCCACACCGATGGGTCAACCCGTCGATGTGACAAGCAGAAATCATGTAGCCTGAGATCTGGATGACCAGGAAAAATGAACTTTACATTCAGATTTTGTACTAGCTTCTGTAACTTTTCATTCCAGGGAAAGTTCTGTTCAACCATTGACAAAATTCTTTGGTAAACCACAGTAGACCTCTGTTATTTCGTTTTGCCTATTTTTGTACCTGGTATTATTGTGGAATCTAGGAATACAGCATTGGACAGCAAAACCAAGGTCTCTGTCTTCATGAAGCCAGCAAGTCAATGAGCAAAAGGCAACCAAACAAATAGATGTTGAATTATATGTACTGAAAAATATAAAGAAAGAAAGTAATGTCTCTTATACACACTTACTTTTAAACTCATAAATGATAAATCAATTTAAAAATGAAATACCATCCTTACCTATCAAATTGAACTTTAAAACTAATAAATAATATGATTATTCATATAAGCAAAGAAAGGAAATCAACTTAAATATCCAAAAAGAACTGCTCCGGTGAATTATGGTGCCCTCACACAATGAAAGATTATTCAGTCCTCTGCTCTGAGGGAACATGAGATTAAGTAGTCACAGGATTCTACCCTCCAGGCATATCAATAGTAGCATTATGAATTGGATATCATTTCAGCACATTTAAGACTGAAACAAGAAATAGATCTTCTCAGTTAGCCACCTTGAGTCGCCTGATCCTATTTATAAGGCTCTTGAACATTAAATGGCTCTTTGAAAACAGTCTTTTCATACCTTAAGTGCAGCTTGAATCAGAAACACATATATTTTGTAGCTATTTGAATCACAAAAATGATTGAGTTTTTGTCAGTTTAAGAGGGATTATCAACTCTGCATATCATGTCTTTGAAATGCCAATGGACTCTCTCCTACAGGATTTTTACTGAAAGAAACACACACTTTATTGTCAGACTTCGTTGCATCTCAGCTTTAGCCATGCATTGCCCCTGCAGATTTTCTACATTATCTTTAGTGCATTTTACCTACCTGTAAATTGGGGATTGCAGTGAATGGTTTGAGAGTACTGAATGGGTTCAAGTTTATAGATCATCTAGATTTGTATTTGGTTCATAGTTGACAAATTTAAGAATGTTTTCATTTCTTCACTTTTCTTTTTCCTTTGTACCTTCCCCCTGCCTGGTAGGAAGATCTATAGATGACTAGTTCTGGTTGGGAAATTAAATCCTTGAGGTCGAAAAGACGGGACACTGGGTAGGAAGGTTGTCTTTTGCAGTGGCAAAGAATGTTAGACCTGTGTTAACTTTAAAACCAAGTGTTATTGAAAACAGAACTCAAAGACCACAGAACTGGGTGGAGAATGTGGAAATTCCTAATAATAAATAGGAGTACTAGGCAAATAAAATGGAGCAAGATAATTTGGGGTTCAGGCCAACTGGATGATCGAGTGTCATGAAAAAGACAGAAAATGAGAGCCCAAGTTCATCCTTCATACAGTCTGGAGTTGAAGACAAAGATTCTAGCTCTCTCAAAGTAAGGCAGGGACTCAGGATGCTAGTGGCATATGATATTATTTTAGGTAATACAACAATAATTATAAGTCAATAGTTACTTTCTATGAAAAAAGAAAATGGTTTTATGAACAATAGAACATTTTCTTTTATAATCAATTGATACAATTTTTAAAAGAAAGTTGATTTTTCCTTATACAATGGAATATCACTCAGCCATAAAAAAGGAAAATTTTGAGTCAGTTATAGTGAGGTGGATGAACCTAGAGCCTGTTATAAATAGTGATATAAATCAGAGAAGAACAAATATAGCATATAAACACATATATATAGGGAATCTAGAAAAATAATATTGACAAACCTGTTTGCATGGAAGGAGACACAAATGTAGAGCCTGGACTTGTGGACACAGGGGGAGAGGGAGAGAGTGAATGACCAGAGAAATTAGCATCAGCAAATATACACTATCGGTAAGTCGGATAAGTGGTGAGAAGTTGCTGTGCAGCACAGAAAGCCCAGTCTGGGGCTCTGTGATGACCTAGAGGGGTGGGTGGGGACAGAGGAGGGAGGCCAGTCAGGGAGGGGACTGTGTCAGTCAGTTATGTCTGACTCTTCGCAACCCCAAGGACTGTAGCCCACAAACCTTCTCTGTCCATGGAATTCTCCAGGCAAGAATACTGGAGTGGATTGTCATTCCCTTCTTCAGAGAAACTTCCCAACCCGGGGATCAAACCCTAGCCCCCTGCCTCGCAGGCTGATTCTTTACTGTTTGAGCTACAGAAAAGTCTCCTACAGGAAGGAACGGGAGGTGTGTATAATTACGGCTGATTTGCATTGTTGTATGGCAGAAATGAAAGTGAAAGAGGAGAGTGAAAAAGTTGGCTTGAATCTCAACATTCAGAAAACTAAGATCATGTCATCTGGTCCCATCACTTCATGGCAAATAGATGGGGAAACAGTGGAAACTGTCAGACTTCATTTTTGGGGGGGGCTCCAAAATCACTGCAGATGGTGACTGCAGCCATGAAATTAAAAGACACTTACTCCTTGGAAGAAAAGTTATGACCAACCTAGACAGCATATTGAAAAGCAGAGACATTACTATGCCGACTAAGGTCCATCTAGTCAAGGCTATGGTTTTTCCTGTGGTCATGTATGGATGTGAGAGTTGGACTGTGAAGAAGGCTGAGCGCCAAAGAATTGATGCCTTTAAACTGAGGTGTTGGAGAAGACTCTTGAGAGTCCCTTGGACTGCAAGGAGATCCAACCAGTCCACTCTGAAGGAGATCAGCCCTGGGTATTCATTGAAAGGAATGATGCTAAAGCTGAAACTCCAGTACTTTGGCCACCTCATGCGAAGAGTTGACTCATTGGAAAATACCCTGATGCTGGGAGGGATTGAGGGCAGGAGGAGAAGGGGACGACCGAGGATGAGATGGTTGGATGGCATCACTGACTCAATGGACATGAGTCTGAGTGAACTCCGGGAGTTGGTGATGGACAGGGAGGCCTGGCGTGCTGTGATTCATGGGGTCTCAAAGAGTCGGACACGACTGAGCGACTGAACTGAACTGATGGCAGAAACCAACACAATAATATAAAATTTATTTTTTTAATTAAATTAAAAATAAATAAGTTGATATTAGGGGAAAATGTAAAAATGAATGAGTACAGGAGTTTCTCAGATATGACTCAAGTACAGTAGGTGGTATGTTGATCAGTTGCTAAATCATGTCTGACTCTTTGCAACCTCATGGACTATTACACACCAGGCTCCTCTGTCCTCCACTATCTCCCAGAGTTTGCTCAAATTCATGTCTATTAAGTTGGTGATGCTATCTAACAATCTCATCCTCTGTTGTTCCCTTCTAATTTTGCCTTCAGTCTTTCCCAGTACCAGGGTCTTTTCCAATAAATCAGCTCTTTGCATCAGGCGGCCAAAGTATTGGAGCTTCAGCTTCAGTATTAGTCCTTCTAATGAACATTCAGGATTGATTTCCTTAAGGATTGACTGGTTAGATCTCTTTGCAGTCCAAGAGATTCTTCAAGAGTCTTCTCTAGCACCACAATTCAAAAGCATCAATTCTTCAGCACTCAACCTTCTTTTATGGTCTAACTCTCACATCCATACATGACTATTGGAAAAACCATAGCTTTGACTGTATGGACTTTTGTTGGCAAAGTGATGTCTCTTCTTTTTAATACACTGTCTAGATTTCTCATAGCTTTCCTTCCAAGGAGCGAGTGTCTTTAATATCATGCCTGCAGTCACCATCCAGAGTGATTTTGGAACCCAAGAAAAGAAAATCTTTCACTGCTTCCACTTTTCCCCTACCTATTTGCCATGAAGTGATGGGACCAGAGGCCACTACAAACTCAATTTTTTTAATGAATTTCAAGACAGGTTTTTCACTCTCTTCTTTCACCCCACTCTCCTTTCATCCTTATCAAGAGGCTCTTTAGTTTCTCTTCACTTTCTGCCATTATGGTAGTATCATCTGCATATATGAGGTTGTTGATATTTCTCCCAGACACCTTCTGAACTGGGGGAAGCGGGAAGGGCTTATTTTCTGGCAACATATCCTTTTCTCTTTCATACTGTCTGTAGTTCTATAGGCAAGAACACTGGAGAGGTTTGACATTTCCCCCTCTAGTGGACCCCATTTTTTCAGATCTCTTTACTATGACACATCCATTTTGGGTGGCCTGCGAGGCATGGCTCATAGCTTCACTGAGTTACACAAGCCCCTTCACCATAACAAGGCTGTGATCCATGAAAGGGATAGGTGGTATACATGACTGTCTACAGTGCGGGAACCACTATTCCAGACAAAGCCCAGAGAGAGGGCTCATCTTAGTCCATCTGGGTTGCTGTGACAAAATATCATAGTTGGGTTTTTTCTAAACAGGAAACATTCTCACAGTTCTGGAGGCAGGGAAATCCAAGATCAAGTTGCTGTCAGATTCAGCAACTGATGATGAGGATGGCCTGGTGATGGCCCGGCTTCACTGACAGCTGTGGTTCCACTGTAACCCCACATAGTGGAACAGGCAAGGGAGCTTTCTCCAGTCACTTCTATAAGGGCACTAATTCCATTTGTAAGGGGGACCTAATAACATTCCGAAGGGAGTACTTTCTAAATGCTGTCTCCATTGGAATTAAGTTTCAGCATATGAATTTGGGAGGGCACAGCATTCAGACCACAGCAGGGTTTCAGAGGTAAAACAGCAAGATATTCCTAAGCCAGCACTGTGCGTGTGAGCTGATAGGCATTTATTGCTCTGAAAATTACTCAAGTGCCCTTGACTTAGGTCCCAGAGTAGTGCCATATACACAATATGTACCCGGTGATTGTCAGTTCCCTTCAATCTTTTGACTGTTGACCTGCTCCTCATCATTTGAAACCCTTCCTATTGGCAATTAGACCCTCTCATCCAGTCTGTCAAAAGGGCCATGGTGAGAGGCTGAATTCCATATCTCTCCCTGGTCCTGAGTGCTTGGGCCTTACCAATTCAGAGAAAGGTCAAGCTTGGTCAGAGGCTTTCCTAAATTGCACACTTTACTAAACTTTCAGCAGGACAGGCAATTCACCGCAAACTTAGACTGTTACTCTGCAAAATCTTAAAGAAAATCAGTGATAGCAGGACCTTTTCATTTGAAGAATGGGGAAATCAAAGCACCATTAAGTCCTGCCTGGCAAAATGATAACCACCAGGAGATACACTGCTACAGGCTGGAGATCCAATAGTGAAAAGCAAATGGAGAGATATAGCTTCTGCTGGCATTCGGAAATCCAACACCCTGGATACAATTGGAT
The DNA here is from genome assembly GCF_001704415.2 of Capra hircus. NCBI lineage: Eukaryota > Metazoa > Chordata > Mammalia > Artiodactyla > Bovidae > Capra > Capra hircus. The sequence goes on from NC_030813.1 coordinate 43,612,063, forward strand.
ACATGAGCATATCCAGAACCCAAGAAATCACCATGACTAATGACAGGGAGGGGGCATTTAAAAATGCTATGGCCTCTTGTCAACGACAGGAAGGCCTAGGCTAGGAAAAAGTAACACAGAGTTCAATGGATGAAATCAGATTATTTAGGTCTTTATTAATCAGAGTTCAGGGACGTAGACTGTGGGAAGGAAAATGTTTCCTATGAAATGTAAAAGGAAGATACTGTCCATTGAACAATGATTATGGACAAAGCATTTTACATATATTATGTTATTTTATTTATCAACTGATTCAATAAATATTTATTGATGAGCTAATACATTGTTGTTATAAGCCAGGGAATATCAAAGTGAGGAAGACAACATCTTTCTCCACAGGGAACTCAGATCTCAGTGAAAGAGACAACAACTAAAGTAACCAATAGATGCTGTAATTTCAGATGTAACTGAGTATTATGAAGGAAAAATAAATTAGGTAAAGATTAAAGAGAGTCTGAGAAGACAGGCTATTGGACAAAAAGTGATGAGAAAGGTCATGGGACAAAGCACACTAAAGGGAAAGACAGTGAATGCTATGAAAAATGTAAGGCTGGCTCCAGCAAGAGGAGCAATTGCTCAGGCCTGAAGGCTGGAATGGGCTCGACCCATCCAAGGAAGAGCCAGCGTGGTTAGAGCTGAGTAAGTGAGGAATGAAAGGTTAGAAAGAAGCGCGAATGGGTGGAGCCTGTGGAGACAGCCAGAGATCCCAGCAGGAACCTGGATCATCTCACCCTCAGTAATCTCGTGAGGAAAACTCTTTTTTCTTGATTTCTAAATTATTTTTTAAATTGGAGGATAATTGCCTTATAATAGTGAGTTGGTTTCTTTCATACAACAATGGGAATCAGTCATAATTTTATATACATGGATATATATATCTATCCATGGATATATATATTCCCTCCCCCTTAGTTTCCCTCCCCCCTCCCATTCCACTCCTTTAGGTGTCACAGAGCACCAGGCTGGGCTCCTTGTGCTATATAGCCACTTCCTACTAGCTGTCTATTTTACACATGGTAGTGTATATATGTCAATGACACTTTCTCAACTCATCTCACCTTCTCTTTGCCCTGCTGTGTCCACAAGTCTGTTATCTATGTCTGTGTCTCCATTTCTTCCCTGCAGATAGGTTCATCAATACCATTTTCTAGATTCCACATATATGTGTTAATATACAATATTTGTTTCTCTTTCTGATTTACTTCACTCTGTATAACAGGCTCTAGGTTCATCCACCTCAGGAAAGCTTTTTGATTCTAGATTCTAAGATGCATGAATCTGAGAAGAGGATATCAGAGTTATTAAAATATTATGATATATTAAAGTATTATAGTGTAACACTTATATAGTATGTTATGGTTTTTATAATTATACATTCTATAATTATATATGATATAATTACATAGATGTAATTAAATAGATGTTATACATGGCATCAGATGTTATAGATAGCATCAATGTGTAAGATGTGAAATCTGCATTTCTAGAAAGTCTTATTCTTCAGAAAATCACCAGGACATATATTAAAGGAGTTTATGTACATAATTTTATTTACTGATAAATCACTGAAGTGCAAGTAATTGTCCATAAGCATAGGAATCAAAATACATTATGGTCTTTACATCATAAAGAGTAAACTTGAATGTATACAGTTTTTTTTTTAAAAATTAGGATTCTGAAGCATCCTAGCATGATATGCAGAATGTGACAAAACAATCTAACTATAAAATTGTATTACAATTATGTAAAACAATCTCACTGAATGGATGAGGGGGAAAAACACTAATCTGTAACTTTGGAAATGTGTGGAGTCTGTAAATTTAAAGGCAGAAGAAATTATACAGAAGGGTTATACTCCAGATAACATTATTTCCCATTTGGATATGAGTTAACATCTCTGATACCATTATACATGTATATTTGAATAATTAAATAAATGGCTGGCAGATGGTGGGGGCCAGGTTTCTCATTGTTGGAGAGGGAGGTTATAGGTGATCAAGCAGAAAAGACTAGAATGATCTATGTTGTAAGGGATTAGAGTCAGAGACATCAGTATAAATTTATATTTTGCTTAATATAGATACAGATGGTTAGACATAGTAATATTTATAGCTCTGTGTATATACACAGGTAAATATACACAAACATGTATTTCTTCATTCTGGCAGCTTAGGATGCCTAGGAGCCAGAGTATCCCAGTAGCAAGAAGTATATCTAGAATCCAGATCTTAGTTTCCACTGCTATTGTCTATTTTGGGACAATTTTTCTTGAAGAAATGTTTTTTTCTCCAAAGGCAGGAAGTATACAAGATGGGGCTGGAATGGTAGTGACAGAAATTGAATGCACACACACACAGTGATCAAGGGTGGGGACATGGATTAGGGACCCAAGAGTCCAGCGAAACAGCTCCTGTTGAACTAAGATGGAACAATTTGGAGAACAAAATACAAAAGGTCATAGTGGATTATAACTTAGAGTATAAAATAAATATCTGTGAGTCCAAACTGCTACAAATAAGTGATAAATAAATGAGGGAGAAGAGACAAATCCTCCGTACAGAATTCAAAACATTTCATTTATTCAGCCCACCCTCCAGAAGGTGGAGTAGGACTCTCCACTCCTTCAGTGTGGGCCCTCTAAGGTGACTTCCCTTTAAAAAGACGACAGTGTGGGAACGGGCTGGGAAGAGTAACTTTACAGTGAAGAAAACTGACAGATATTACTTAAGGCAGGTGATCAAGGTCTATAGATACAGCGATAAGTCATTTGATATTATAGTCCACGGGGCTGCAAAGAGTCAGACATGACTGAGCAACTGAACACACACACACACACACACACACACACACACACACCCCTTTGATAGCACATACTGGAAATTTCTCTTTGATCCTGTGCTGTTTACTCAAAACTCATTAACCCAGGGATTTCTCTGGTGGTCTAGTGGTAAGACTCCACCCTCCCCATGCAGCGGGTCAAGGTTCAATCCCTGGTCAGGGAATGAGATCTTGCATGGTGCTATGAAGACTGAATTGGGGGCAGGAGGAGAAGGGGACGACAGAGGATGAGATGGCTGGATGGCATCACTGACTCGATGGACATGAGTCTGAGTGAACTCCAGGAGTTGGTGATGGACAGGGAGGCCTGGCGTGCTGCGATTCATGGGGTCGCAAAGAGTCGGACACGACTGAGCGACTGAACTGAACTGAACTGATGAAGACTGAAGATCCCACCTAATGCAACCAAGACCAAGCACAGCCAAATAAACAAATATTTTAAAAAATCATTAGTCCAATCTAATCATGAGGAAAAAAATCAGACAAAACCGAGGAACATTTTACAAAATATCTGACTAGTATTCTTCTAAATTGTTAGGATCATCAAAAACAAGGAACACTTAAGAAAGGGTCAAAACCATGAGGAGCCAAAAGAGACATGACTCTTAAAGATAACATGTTATTGTGGATGGACTCCAAGAATAGAAAAAAGCGCAAGAGATCAAAACTACCTGTACTCCGATGGTAAGGAGTCTGCCTGCCATGCGGGAGACCTGGATTTGATCCCTGGATCAGGAAGATGCCCTGGAGAAGGAAATGGCAACCCACTCCATTGTTCTTTCCTGGAAAATCCCATGGATGGAGGAGCCTGGTGGGCTACAGTCCATGGGGTTGCAAAGAGTTGGACACAACTGAACAACTAACACTTCCACTTTCCACTTTCCCGTGGATAGCTCCAAGAGAAAGCCAAAAGTCTCTGCCCCATGGTGCAGTGTTCTAGTTGGATTATTTTGGTTTCATCTCCTACAGCCTTCAAACCCAAAGATTTGAGTCTCCAAAGTAAGCAGGTATTGGGGAATGAATTGTGTGATCAATCTTAGAAGACAATAGGAGCTGAAGCCATTTGATTGATTCAGATGCAATGAAACAGACTTTCCTGGTGGTCCAGTGGTAAAGACTTCATCTTCCAATGCAGATATAATAAAACATGTAAGCACCTCATAAACCAGACCTCTGGTGTTAACAGATCAGCCCCAAATTCCTCAATAGTCTGAATAATACAAGAAGCCACATTAGATCCAAGAGTGTGCTTAGCATGGAACTAAAGCAAGGAAGCATAAATTGATTGATTTGAATTGGAATTAAACTCACACACTCTGACTACTGTAAATGGTACTGCAATGAATTTTGGGGTGCCTGTGTCTTTTTGAATTATGGTTTCCTCATGGTATATGCTCAGTTGTAGGATTGCTGGTGCATAAGTCATTTCTATTTTTAGTTTTTTAAAGAACTTCCATATTGTTCTCCATAGTGACTGTATAAGTTTATATTCCCACCAACAGTGCCAGAGGATTCCCTTTTCTCCACTTCCTCTCCTAGACATACATCCCATTGTTCTTCGCAGCACTATCTACAATAGCCAGGACATGGAACCAACCTAAATGTCCACTGACAGATGAAAGGATAAAGAAAATGTGGTTCATATATACAGTGGAATATTACTCAGCCATAAAAGGGAATGAAATTGAGTCATAAGCAGAGATGTGGATGGGCCTAAATTCTGTTATATAGAGTGAAGTAAGACAGAAAGAGAAAGACAAGAAAGCAGGTCAGAAAAAGAAAAACAAATCTTGCCGGGCATTCTCTATGCAGACATAGAGAATGGCTGTGTGGACCTGGGAGGCAGGGTTGAAGCGAGAGACTGAGATTGACATATATACATCACCATGTGTAAAATAGTCAGTGAAAACATGTTGTATAGTACATGGAATTCAGCTTGATGCTCTGTGGTGACCTAGATGGGTGGGACAGGGGAATAGAGATCCAGGAAGCAGGGGATATATGTATGTGTATACAGATAGCTGATTTACTTTGTTGTACAACAGAAACTAACACAACATTTTCAAGTAACTATAGCCCAATGAATTAAAAAAAAAAATGTTTAGATGCTCTTAGTCCATTTTGCTACGAGAAAGGACTTTCTCTGGTAATAGTAGCAGTCCGTCACATTCTGCCTTCTTAGTTTTTCTGTTCCTGGTTTTGTCAACCTGGTTGGCACTAGAATCACTTGGGGGACTTTGAAAACCACTGATACTGGATTCCCATCCCAGGGTGTCTATGGAGGTGGGATTTAAACTTTGCTACCTTGGCTCTAGGAAATAGCTCCACAGATTCATTTGATCATCACAGATCGATGTCTTCTATTCCCCCTGTGAATACCCTCACACCACTTATGAAAGTCAAATTATTTTGTTCTGGAACTTTTATTTCAAAGAACCATAAAAGCTAGAATGATAATGGGAACTTCATATTTTAACAGACAAGTGCTATCAGTATAACAACACATGCTGTATGCTGATGAATTGCAATGTTCAATTCCAATAAAATATATCTTTATTCATATACACTTTTAAATCACCCTGTATAAGAAAAGGAATTACATTTCTGCCAGACATTTTCTTAACTTAGAGAAATTCCTGCCAGTCTCTCCTGGTTCTTCTGTAAGGGCGGCCCATGCCATGGTCCTCATCACTGGGAAAATACGACAGAGAGGTGGTGAGAAGTGGGTTTGGTATTTATTAGTTTGTACAATGTCACATTATTATTTTGCACCATGTTATTTCTGGTTTGGTATGGTTCTAAATGGTCAATTTTCTATGCTGTTCCTTCCTTCCAATTCCCAGCACTGGAAGTGGGCTTTGGAGGTGGCAGGAGACATTGGCTATGACTCATTCATGGGCTTATTCATATAAATTACCTTCTCCTCTTCCTCCCTGCATTACTTATGGTGTGTGAAAAATTTATCAGACCTTCCCTTCTGCAAAGAGAGAACAAAGACACAGACTAAAATGAAAACACGGCCCCAACAGGTTTGTTCCTCTTGTTTTTCTTGTTCACAATGTTTCCTGGTTCAATATGAGGATAGATAGGTATTGTGTTTGAAAATAAAATTTTTTATTTTGTCGGTACTCATAAAATGTTATTTCTTAAAAGAAAATAATAAATTAAGCTAAACAAAGGAATTAAACACTTGCAACTAATATTAGTGGAGAAGCACAAAAGGAACATCCAAGGCATTACCATCCAAATGCAGTGGGCAGTACTCTCAGTCAGCTACCACTCCTCTCTGTAAGTGGTTTTGTACATTTCTCTTTTATCCACTACTTGCAGATTCGAAGGTTTAATACTGAAAAGACAGCTGAGCTTCCCCCATGTCGGTGTCACCATGGTCACCACACGCATTTATATGTATATGTGCTTTCACCTTTCACTTCTTCCTTTCAAGTGCGAGGAAGACACATATGCATCTGACTTCTCTTACACATCTGGCTTCATCCAACATATCTGGCATCCTTCAATACATCTGTCTATACTAAATATAGCCACTTGAATCAAATGCATGTAGCATTTTCCTCAAACACAGATTTCCATTTGAACCCAATTTTACAACGTTTTAGAAATAAGCTGTAGATTCTGATTTTGCTCTACCTTATTTCCTTGTCATCTGATGACAATGAAAGCAACTTGAATAGTGGACTGGCAGTTGTGGTTCTCTCTTTTCCAAAATGCACTGGGAGTAACTTTCATTGCCGAGCTGATGGCAGAATTTAGCTCTAAAGTTCCCAGAAACTGAGCCTCAGCTGTTATTTGGGGGCTGGGAAAAGCAAAGAAAGTGAGGCTGCAGTATTCTTGCTCCTGGCTTGCTTTGTTTGTGTAGTGGTCTTCTGTGAGCTAGGAAAACATCAAAGGAAAACAACCAAGATACCTGTAATTATCTGTAAACTTAACCTGCTTTAAAGATAAATGAAAAGGGCAAATTTAGGCCTTGACTTGTTCCAGTCGACAACCATTAAGGAACCTTTAGCAATGCCTAGCCTAACCCCAATCACACCTGGCACCCTTCACTTTTTTTATACATTTCACTCCAGTGCACAGTTCAGAGAATTATACTCAGAGCAAGCAAGCTGTGACTACACAGGACCACTACTATGGATTCAGAATGTGTATGTGTATGTATTTGTCTTTAGCTGATTCTTCTCCCCTTCTCCTTCACACATGCCTCTCCACCCACCACCTCCACCACTGCTCCATTCCCACTAGGTTGATATATTAAATAGAATTAGCAAGACTTTCTGAAAACATGGCTAAAATAACTGGAAAAACTTGAACAACACTGGGCCTTGAATATGAAATAATTTAAAACCCAATAATTAACTGCTTTGACCAAACCCTCAAAGAGGCCTCTAGAAGTCTAAAGCCACAGTAACTGCAGCAGAGTTATCCAATGGGGTAGCTAGGAACAATGGATTCACTGTACATGCTTCCTCATTTCCGTCTCTCCCAATTCTCTGTGCAGTACCCTAAGTTTCAAAGTTTTGTAGTAGGTAGTGAGTGAGTGAAATTTGCTCAGTCATGTCTGAGTCTTTGTGACCCCTTGGAATTCTCTAGGCCAGAATACTGCAGTGGGTAGCTTTCCTTTCTCCAGAGGATCTTCCCAACTTAGGGATCAAACGCAGGTCTCCCACATTGCAGGTGGATTCTTTACCAGCTGAGCCACAAGGGAAGCAAGCATACTTCAAATAATATTGTACTTATACCTGCTGTCTATCTGTTCAACCAAAGATCAGTCTAGGTGAACACTTCCTATTGCTCATAACACTGGAAATGCAAAAATGAAATTAATTAGGAAATTAGGCTCTGCCTTCCAGGCATTTCTAGTACAATAGAGAAAGGCATGCATGCATGCTAAGTTGCTTCAGTTGTGTCCTACTCTTTGTGACCCAGGGGACTGTAGCCCTCTAGGCTCCTCTGTCCATGGCATTTCCAGACAGGAATACTAGAGTGGGTTGCCATGCCCTCCTCCAAGGGGGTCTTCCCAATCCAGGGATCAAACCTAGGTCTCCCACATTGCAGATTCTTTACTGTCTGAGCCACCAGGGGAGCCCTAAAGAGGCTTGAAAGGGCTTAGAGCTTAAAATGATCTTCAGTTTCAAAAGATGTAGGTGGGGATGTCACTGAGAGGATCTGTAATAAAAAAGGAACTGTTACACTGGTAATATGGAGGTTACTAATGACTTCTGCTAGAATGCAGATGGTGACTGCAGCCATGAAATTAAAAAACCCTTGCTCTTTGGAAGAAAAGCTATGATGAACCTAGATAGCATCTTAAAAAACAGATCTTTTTTGCCAATAAATGTCCGTCAAAGCTATGGTTTTTCCAATAGCCATGTATGGATATGAGAGTTGGACCATAAAGAAAGCTGAGTGCCAAAGAACTGATGCTTTTGAACTGTGGTATTGGAGAAGACTATTGAGAGTCCCTTGGACAGTGAGGAGATCAAACCAGTCAATCCTAAAGGAAATCAATCCTGAATATTCATTGGGAGGACTGATGCTGAAGCTAAAGCGCCAATACTTTGGCCGCTTGATGTGAAGAGCTGACTCATTAGAAAAGACCCTGCTGCTGGGAAAAATTGAAGGCAGGAGGAGAAGGGGACGACAGAAGATGAGATAGCTGGATGACATCACTGACTCCATGGACATGAGTTTGAGCAGGTTCCTGGTGTGCTGCAGTCCATGGGATCACAAAGCGTCAGACGCGACTGAGCGACTGAACAACAAGAATAAATCAGGGAGGAAAAGAAGACAAGTTAGGTTGCAACTGAATGCTTTATCAGTTATCTACTGCTACATAAAAATTGCCACAAATTTAGCAGTGTAAAAGAACACAGGTGCATCATCTGACAGTTTCTGTGCCAGTTTGATAACGGCTTAGTGGAGTCTTCCACTTGACAGTCTCAAAAGAGTACCTGCAAGGTACGTCAAGTGGGCTGCATTCTTATCTGGAGACTCAAATGAAAAGAATCCATTTCCAAACTCATTCAGGTTGTTCTCAGAATTTGTTTCTTTGAGATCATTAGACGGGGGGCTCCAGCTTCTTGCTGACTGTGGGCTGGATGAGCCCTCAACAACTAAGGGTTTCCCAGAGTTCTTTGCCACGACAGCTTCTCCAGCATGGCCACTTACTTCAGCAAGTCAGCAAGAAGAGCTTCACGAATGAGCATCCCTGTAAGATGAAATCTTTTATAACATAATAGGATCATAAAAGTGACATGCCATCTCCTTTGCCACATTTCACTAGGTAGAGGAAAGTCACAGTCTCTGCTCACACTTAAGGGTATGAAGTTCCACAAGGACACTCACCCAGCAGATGTAGCCTGTGGGGCACCTTAGAATAGGTCTGCCACAAATATCACACCTTAAACATTTTCTGTGCCCAGGTTTTAATTTTAAGGTGATTCAGTGATAACATGGAAAGGTCAATTCATTAAAAGATTTAATGTTACTCCAAGTCCCTCTAGTGAGGCCTGACTCACTGCAGAGCTATACAGATAATATTAGGTTTCAGGGCTTCCCTTGTGGCTCAGCCAGTAAAGAATCTACTTGCAGTGCAGGAGACCTGGGTTTAATCCATGTGTTGGGAAGATCCCCTGGAAACAGGAAAGGCTACCCACTCCAGTATTCTGGCCTGGAGAATTCCATGGACTACAGTCCATGGGGTGGCAAAGAGTTGGACACAACTGAGTGACTTTCACTTTCCAGGAAGCAAAAGCAGGAGCAGGGGATAGGGTCAAGCCTTATTAGGCTTTCCATAGGAAAGAGAAGTCAAAGCTGGATAAAGAGTTTAGGATTGGATAGATTAAACAGTTTTGATTGCTTTGGGACTAGAGGAGTGATCTCTAGTTGCCTGGCACTTAGCCTTGGGATGATTAAGGCAGAGGTATATTTCCTCCTGGGGTGTAGGAACCAGATAGAGGAGGTTTGGCTCTGAATTTGTGAGCTGCATATAAAAATCAGATCCAAGCTGGGCTCTTTGCTACCTCTAAGAACTGGCTAGCCCTCGAAGGGTTGTCTTCTCCCAGACCCAAAATTATTTTAAGACATCAGAACATCATAAAGCACAGAAAACTTAAAATATGATTAAAAATATCTGTATGTTTTCCATACTATACTTGAAGCCAGGATAGAGGAGGAGAAAAAAATAAAAGAGAAATGGAAAAGTAACTCAAATTAAAGTATATGACAGTACCTCAAGAAATCCATTGGTGGACTGACCTTAACATCACCCATCTAAGCCTAAAACGTGGACTTCACTTAGATTCCAGGACTAAATGATGCTGGAAGGAAAACTATCAGGAAGACCTGTATTTAATAGAAAAGAAGAGAGCAACCAGTATAATCATAATACATATGGGGAAATAGAATCCATGAGTACAAATGAAAAACTTCTTCCTTTTCCATAGAATTCTTTGGATTCTCAGTGCCAATAATTGTCTTTGCAAAGTAAGAAACGTAAAGGCTAATAAGCTGTCTCAAATACTCCTAGTGTGAAGATGTTCTCCAGTCTTTCTCTCTTCTAATGTGCTTCTCCCAATTTCCTTCTCTCTCTTATTGCTTCTCTCTTAAGATCACACACCTCACTCCAGAATCAGATAAATCTAGTTCAATGATTAACCCACCCATTTACTAGCTATTGTTTTTCAAAATTCTTGGAAATAGGGATCCAAATAACACTTACCTCAGGAGCTTATTGTGAAATCCCAATAAGATAATATGAGTAACTCACTAAACACAATGAATGGCATATAGAGAGCATTTGTGAATTGTATCAAGAATAATGATAATATTGATGATGTGATAATAATAAGACAGGAGCAAATACAGATGTGATAGTGGCAACTTCCTTGCATGGATTTGCAGTACAGCTGCCTATGAATTAACTATTTCAGCAAGGGAAGCTATCAATAATATCTCTCACATGATGTCCTAACCCCTTCCCTAAACCTGATTAAAGGGAAATTTCCAGGACAAATGATGACTGGTAAAATCAATAACTCACAGTGTGTGGGACTGAAATTGTTGCCCAAAGAAAGGAGTCAAATAAAATTCAGAGTAGATTCGGGCAAGGTGTGTTAGCTTTGGATTCTTGTTTATGTTTTAAAGGAACATCAATTGACAGATTAGTCAGAAACACTTAGTAACACACACAGAAGGGAGTCCCAAAGGCAGTGAAAGATGATACCTGGAATATCCTGGGTTTAGGTACCTTTGACCTAACCATTTGAGAGCACTGGGCCATTCTAAATTCACACAAATGATGGAGACTACAAATGTGACCAATATTATCATTCCCAGGGAGTGCTAAGAAGGCAACTCTGATTTGGAGGCATGAGCAAGAGAAATTACTGTGTGACCACCGGAGGGAGAGAAAGCAGGAGGGACTCATGTAGAAAGACTAAACGAGCCATTAAAATAGCATTTTGGAAAGTTTTAATGGAGTGAAACAAAGCTTATAGTAAAATTTTAAGTAAAAAAAATAAATAAATAAAAGAGCAGTATTCAAAATTGTATATACAATAAATAATTTTAAAAATAGGAAATCTAGCTTATTTCTTCATTAATTCCTCATCCCCCACCATATACACAACCATGATTAGAAGACAAGGTGCCATCATGTTCATGGCTCCTATTTGAATGATAAGGACCTAAGAGTTGTTTTCCTATTTTATTGTTTTCCTATTTTATGGTTTTCCGTTTTCCAAAAATTTCATGATTTGTGTGTATTAACTATCCAATCGACAAGAATAAGAGCAAAACCCTGTTTTCTTGGTTTGGTAGACTCACCTACCTCCCCTCACCGACTCCTGCTTAATCTCCCTGCTCATCTAACTCTTACTTTCTGGAGGAAGACCCCCACCTCACCCCCCACATCCCAGCAAGGAAGTAGAGGGAGCCTTGGCACGGTCCCTAGAGCGCTAGTGTTCACCCATCACTTATTCTATGCACTGTACTTCATTTTCTGTTTCTCTGCTAACTAGGGAGCCCTGAAAACAGAACCCATATATGCATCATCATTACTTCATTCCAGTGCCTATATTAATAATACCTGAGTCCATCCTAAAGGAGATCAGTCCTGGGTGTTCTTTGGAGGGAAGGATGCTAAGGCAGAAACTCCGGTACTTTGACCACCTCATGCAAAGAGTTGACTCCCTCTGATACTGGGAGGGATTGAGGGCAGGAGGAGAAGGGGAAAACAGAGGATGAGATGGCTGGATGGCATCACTGACTCAATGGATGTGAATTTGAGTAAACTCTGGGAGTTCATGATGGACAGGGAGGCCTGGTGTGCTGCAATTCATGGGGTCACAAAGAGTCAGACACGGCTGAGCGACTGAACTGAACTGAACTGATCCATAGGAAGGGTAGAAAAAAAAATAAAACAATTGATGCAAAATTGTACCTACAAAATGAGGACATGAGAAAAGTTTATCTTTGGTGGTAAGGAGAACCAGAAAGGCCACCTAAGCCAAGACGTGTCTCAGAAACAGAAGGCAGGAGAAGTAGGGCAAGGAAGAGGATGATTAGCCTGAAACAAGCATAGCCAGGTGAGGGGAAAGGAAGGTGGAGAAGGGAAGCTTGAGCTCATCATATGACCACTGAAGTCCAGGAATGAAGTCTTCAACTGAAAATAGGAATGAGGAGACACTGCCTAGGGTTTGGAGGAGAGAATTGGCATGGCTGGGAAGAGATATGGAAGAAAGGTTTTATCTCTGGGACTAGATAGCATTAACAGTGGCAACATATAGGGCATGATTTCGGCTCTAAAAAGAAAGCAGAGACTCTCGGTTTTCTGGAGTCCTGAAACTGCTGTATCATCCTCCCGCTGTCCCATTTTCAGGAGACCTGGCAGCAGCCCCACTTTTCTTACCCTGGGTAAGCCAGAAGGGGAGGAAGGAGGGAGGAAACGGAGGAGGGAGGGAAGGAGGGAAAGGGGCTAACAGTCTACACAGGAGGAAACAAGCACAAGTTCTCCTGGCCCCCAAACAACCAGGAGCCTCCTTTCCCACTGCTGCTTTGGAAGGAACAGTGGCTGTGTTTGCATTCTTTTGAAGAAATCCATTTGCAAGTCAATTGTGTTATCCTGGTTAACCAGCTAGCTGAGCAAATAGAATCAAATCTATCAAAATATCTCTTTAGGACAGAACTCAAAGCCAATTACATCAGCTTCCTGTTTTAAAAGCTGCTTTGGTTTCTAGACCCTCTAAGAGAACGCCTGATTCATTGAATTAAAGCTGCTTGAAAGAGCTGAGTGTCTATTGAGGGGAAAGTTATTGTGTAAAAGACTACAGGAAACAGGTTTGGGTCTTCTATTTGGCTTTGCTGTCACGAGAGTTATGACAAATCCAAGGAATCACTCTAGGAAGATTTTAATTACAAAGGAATTGGAACAT